>NC_139991.1:23673376-23795876 GCF_964263955.1 Coregonus lavaretus
TGCACACAGACAGGGGCATTCCTGTGCCGTTTCAGAAAGTTCATGGAAATACGAATCACTGATGCATTTTGTTCATGTCTTATGATTGACTTGGGCAAATTAATGCGTTTTCTAACAAGTTGAATAGATTTAGTTGATTTCTTACTAAGTTCAATAAATGTTTGAATATTGTTGAATTTCGGTTTAATGTCTGGATTCCGTGATTCGGTCCGCAACGCCTATTTTATAGGGCCCTAGTCAATGAACTTGTCATAAATCAACATAGGATATGCCCTCTTCCCCCCCCCCAACAAGACTCAAATATATATATATATTGGAAATGTAAGCAGGGGTTGAGCATCTTCAGTTTGTGTCACAAAGTGGATACGTTTCTGTGTCCCTTTCAGAGTGAGTGACACATTGACTTTATATAGTGTACCAAGAGTTGTTCCCTCGCTTACGGCCATACCAGCCTGAATACGCCCGATCTCGCAAGCTAAGCAGGGTCGTGCCTGGTTAGTACTTGGATGGGAGACCGCCTGGGAATACCAGGTGCTGTAAGCTTTTTGTCCCAGTAGAGCGTGCTCTTGTGTCATGGAGCAACTGCTTTTTATTTATCACCCTAATAATATCATGGATTGTTATTGGACTAAATGCAGTTTGTGTGCTGCCCTGCCCTGATCAAATCAAATCAAATAATGGACAGTGCGTTTCCCTCAAAATATAGGCAGTACATGCAGCCTTTGTTTTTAGTCTAGGAGACAGTCAATGTCTGTAGTCCATTAGGGCACTATACAATCCCTTCAATGTTTTGCCTGATTCCGTTAATTCCCAAGTTCCCTGTTCTCCGTTTAGATTTCCCCGTTGACCGTTTGTCCCTGTTTTGGCAGGTTTTCGCTCTCAAAAGTACACCTTTTTAATAGCAAAACAGCACAATTGGATGTTCTATGTCCACAACAATGTTTAAACCCTATCAGGTGACCATTTGTGAGGTCTGGGAAAAATGTAAGACATTTAGATGTTGGGGTGTAGTTACCCTTAAATGCAAGCATGCACCAGGAAGAGACCTTTATTTGGTTAAGCGGTGTTGCTGTAGAACAAATGGCAACTGGAGTGATGCAAATGATCACGGTATAATTCTGCCAGGCAGGCATAGGCTACTTTGTAGTTAACATTTACTTGCGAAGGTTTTGGGGAAAGCCATTCCTTCCCTACCAGAAGAAGGTTATCATTAGCATCATCGCTAACGGCTACACAAAGTGTAGACATACGCGCGCACCGCACACATGCACACAGACAGGGGCATTCCTGTGCCGTTTCAGAAAGTTCATGGAAATACGAATCACTGATGCATTTTGTTCATGTCTTATGATTGACTTGGGCAAATGAATGCGTTTTCTAACAAGTTGAATAGATTTAGTTGATTTCTTACTAAGTTCAATAAATGTTTGAATATTGTTGAATTTCGGTTTAATGTCTGGATTCCGTGATTCGGTCCGAAACGCCTATTTTATAGGGCCCTAGTCAATGAACTTGTCATAAATCAACATAGGATATGCCCTCTTCCCCCCCCCCCCCCCCAACAAGACTCAAATATATATATATATATATTGGAAATGTAAGCAGGGGTTGAGCTTCTTCAGTTTGTGTCACAAAGTGGATACGTTTCTGTGTCCCTTTCAGAGTGAGTGACACATTGACTTTATATAGTGTACCAAGAGTTCTTCCCTCGCTTACGGCCATACCAGCCTGAATACGCCCGATCTCGTCCGATCTCGGAAGCTGAGCAGGGTCGGGCCTGGTTAATACTTGGATGGGAGACTGCCTGGGAATACCAGGTGCTGTAAGTTTTTTGTCCCAGTAGAGCGTGCTCTTGTGTCATGGAGCAACTGCTTTTTATTTATCACCCTAATAATATCATGGATTGTTATTGGACTAAATGCAGTTTGTGTGCTGCCCTGCCCTGATCAAATCAAATCAAATAATGGACAGTGCGTTTCCCTCAAAATATAGGCAGTACATGCAGCCTTTGTTTTTAGTCTAGGAGACAGTCAATGTCTGTAGTCCATTAGGGCACTATACAATCCCTTCAATGTTTTGCCTGATTCCGTTAATTCCCAAGTTCCCTTTTCTCCGTTTAGATTTCCCCGTTGACCGTTTGTCCCTGTTTTGGCAGGTTTTCGCTCTCAAAAGTACACCTTGTTAATAGCAAAACAGCACAATTGGATGTTCTATGTCCACAACAATGTTTAAACCCTATCAGGTGACCATTTGTGAGGTCTGGGAAAAATGTAAGACATTTAGATGTTGGGGTGTAGTTACCCTTAAATGCAAGCATGCACCAGGAAGAGACCTTTGTTTGGTTAAGCGGTGTTGCTGTAGAACAAATGGCAACTGGAGTGATGCAAATGATCACGGTATAATTCTGCCAGGCAGGCATAGGCTACTTTGTAGTTAACATTTACTTGCGAAGGTTTTGGGGAAAGCCATTCCTCCTCTACCAGAAGAAGGTTATCATTAGCATCATCGCTAACGGCTACACAAAGTGTAGACATACGCGCGCACCGCACACATGCACACAGACAGGGGCATTCCTGTGCCGTTTCAGAAAGTTCATGGAAATACGAATCACTGATGCATTTTGTTCATGTCTTATGATTGACTTGGGCAAATGAATGCGTTTTCTAACAAGTTGAATAGATTTAGTTGATTTCTTACTAAGTTCAATAAATGTTTGAATATTGTTGAATTTCGGTTTAATGTCTGGATTCCGTGATTCGGTCCGCAACGCCTATTTTATAGGGCCCTAGTCAATGAACTTGTCATAAATCAACATAGGATATGCCCTCTTCACCCCCCCCCAACAAGACTCAAATATATATATATATATATTGGAAATGTAAGCAGGGGTTGAGCTTCTTCAGTTTGTGTCACAAAGTGGATACATTTCTGTGTCCCTTTCAGAGTGAGTGACACATTGACTTTATATAGTGTACCAAGAGTTGTTCCCTCGCTTACGGCCATACCAGCCTGAATATGACCGATCTCGGAAGCTAAGCAGGGTGGGGCCTGGTTAGTACTTGGATGGGAGACCGCCTGGGAATACCAGGTGCTGTAAGCTTTTTGTCCCAGTAGAGCGTGATCTTGTGTCATGGAGCAACTGCTTTTTATTTATCACCCTAATAATATCATGGATTGTTATTGGACTAAATGCAGTTTGTGTGCTGCCCTGCCCTGATCAAATCAAATCAAATAATGGACAGTGCGTTTCCCTCAAAATATAGGCAGTACATGCAGCCTTTGTTTTTAGTCTAGGAGACAGTCAATGTCTGTAGTCCATTAGGGCACTATACAATCCCTTCAATGTTTTGCCTGATTCCGTTAATTCCCAAGTTCCCTTTTCTCGGTTTAGATTTCCCCGTTGACCGTTTGTCCCTGTTTTGGCAGGTTTTCGCTCTCAAAAGTACACCTTTTTAATAGCACAACAGCACAATTGGATGTTCTATGTCCACAACAATGTTTAAACCCTATCAGGTGACCATTTGTGAGGTCTGGGAAAAATGTAAGACATTTAGATGTTGGGGTGTAGTTACCCTTAAATGCAAGCATGCACCAGGAAGAGACCTTTGTTTGGTTAAGCGGTGTTGCTGTAGAACAAATGGCAACTGGAGTGATGCAAATGATCACGGTATAATTCTGCCATGCAGGCATAGGCTACTTTGTAGTTAACATTTACTTGCGAAGGTTTTGGGGAAAGCCATTCCTTCCCTACCAGAAGAAGGTTATCATTAGCATCATCGCTAACGGCTACACAAAGTGTAGACATACGCGCGCACCGCACACATGCACACAGACAGGGGCATTCCTGTGCCGTTTCAGAAAGTTCATGGAAATACGAATCACTGATGCATTTTGTTCATGTCTTATGATTGACTTGGGCAAATGAATGCGTTTTCTAACAAGTTGAATAGATTTAGTTGATTTCTTACTAAGTTCAATAAATGTTTGAATATTGTTGAAATTCGGTTTAATGTCTGGATTCCGTGATTCGGTCCGCAACGCCTATTTTATAGGGACCTAGTAAATGAACTTGTCATAAATCAACATAGGATATGCCCTCTTCCCCCCCCCCCAACAAGACTCAAATATATATATATATATATTGGAAATGTAAGCAGGGGTTGAGCTTCTTCAGTTTGTGTCACAAAGTGGATACGTTTCTGTGTCCCTTTCAGAGTGAGTGACACATTGACTTTATATAGTGTACCAAGAGTTGTTACCTCGCTTACGGCCATACCAGCCTGAATACGCCTGATCTCGTCCAATCTCGGAAGCTAAGCAGGGTTGGGCCTGGTTAGTACTTGGATGGGAGATCGCCTGGGAATACCAGGTGCTGTAAGCTTTTTGTCCCAGTAGAGCGTGCTCTTGTGTCATGGAGCAACTGCTTTTTATTTATCACCCTAATAATATCATGGATTGTTATTGGACTAAATGCAGTTTGTGTGCTGCCCTGCCCTGATCAAATCAAATCAAATAATGGACAGTGCGTTTCCCTCAAAATATAGGCAGTACATGCAGCCTTTGTTTTTAGTCTAGGAGACAGTCAATGTCTGTAGTCCATTAGGGCACTATACAATCCCTTCAATGTTTTGCCTGATTCCGTTAATTCCCAAGTTCCCTTTTCTCCGTTTAGATTTCCCCGTTGACCGTTTGTCCCTGTTTTGGCAGGTTTTCGCTCTCAAAAGTACACCTTTTTAATAGCAAAACAGCACAATTGGATGTTCTATGTCCACAACAATGTTTAAACCCTATCAGGTGACCATTTGTGAGGTCTGGGAAAAATGTAAGACATTTAGATGTTGGGGTGTAGTTACCCTTAAATGCAAGCATGCACCAGGAAGAGACCTTTGTTTGGTTAAGCGGTGTTGCTGTAGAACAAATGGCAACTGGAGTGATGCAAATGATCACGGTATAATTCTGCCAGGCAGGCATAGGCTACTTTGTAGTTAACATTTACTTGCAAAGGTTTTGGGGAAAGCCATTCCTTCCCTACCAGAAGAAGGTTATCATTAGCATCATCGCTAACGGCTACACAAAGTGTAGACATACGCGCGCACCGCACACATGCACACAGACAGGGGCATTCCTGTGCCGTTTCAGAAAGTTCATGGAAATACGAATTACTGATGCATTTTGTTCATGTCTTATGATTGACTTGGGCAAATGAATGCGTTTTCTAACAAGTTGAATAGATTTAGTTGATTTCTTACTAAGTTCAATAAATGTTTGAATATTGTTGAATTTCGGTTTAATGTCTGGATTCCGTGATTCGGTCCGCAACGCCTATTTTATAGGGCCCTAGTCAATGAACTTGTCATAAATCAACATAGGATATGCCCTCTTCCCCCCCCCCCAACAAGACTCAAATATATATACATATATATATTGGAAATGTAAGCAGGGGTTGAGCTTCTTCAGTTTGTGTCACAAAGTGGATACGTTTCTGTGTCCCTTTCAGCGTGAGTGACACATTGACTTTATATAGTGTACCAAGAGTTGTTCCCTCGCTTACGGCCATACCAGCCTGAATACACCCGATCTCGTCCGATCTCGGAAGCTAAGCAGGGTCGGTCCTGGTTAGTACTTGGATGGGAGACCGCCTGGGAATACCAGGTGCTGTAAGCTTTTTGTCCCAGTAGAGCGTGCTCTTTTGTCATGGAGCAACTGCTTTTTATTTATCACCCTAATAATATCATGGATTGTTATTGGACTAAATGCAGTTTGTGTGCTGCCCTGCCCTGATCAAATCAAATAATGGACAGTGCGTTTCCCTCAAAATATAGGCAGTACATGCAGCCTTTGTTTTTAGTCTAGGAGACAGTCAATGTCTGTAGTCCATTAGGGCACTATACAATCCCTTCAATGTTTTGCCTGATTCCGTTAATTCCCAAGTTCCCTTTTCTCCGTTTAGATTTCCCCGTTGACCGTTTGTCCCTGTTTTGGCAGGTTTTCGCTCTCAAAAGTACACCTTTTTAATAGCAAAACAGCACAATTGGATGTTCTATGTCCACAACAATGTTTAAACCCTATCAGGTGACCATTTGTGAGGTCTGGGAAAAATTTAACACATTTAGATGTTGGGGTGTAGTTACCCTTAAATGCAATTATGCACCAGGAAGAGACCTTTGTTTGGTTAAGCGGTGTTGCTGTAGAACAAATGGCAACTGGAGTGATGCAAATGATCACGGTATAATTCTGCCATGCAGGCATAGGCTACTTTGTAGTTAACATTTACTTGCGAAGGTTTTGGGGAAAGCCATTCCTTCCCTACCAGAAGAAGGTTATCATTAGCATCATCGCTAACGGCTACACAAAGTGTAGACATACGCGCGCACCGCACACATGCACACAGACAGGGGCATTCCTGTGCCGTTTCAGAAAGTTCATGGAAATACGAATCACTGTGCATTTTGTTCATGTCTTATGATTGACTTGGGCAAATGAATGCGTTTTCTAACAAGTTGAATAGATTTAGTTGATTTCTTACTAAGTTCAATAAATGTTTGAATATTGTTGAATTTCGGTTTAATGTCTGGATTCCGTGATTCGGTCCGCAACGCCTATTTTATAGGGCCCTAGTCAATGAACTTGTCATAAATCAACATAGGATATGCCCTCTTCCCCCCCCCCAACAAGACTCAAATATATATATATATATATATATATATATATTGGAAATGTAAGCAGGGGTTGAGCTTCTTCAGTTTGTGTCACAAAGTGGATACGTTTCTGTGTCCCTTTCAGAGTGAGTGACACATTGACTTTATATAGTGTACCAAGAGTTGTTCCCTCGCGTACGGCCATACCAGCCTGAATACGCCCGATCTCGTCCGATCTCGGAAGCTAAGCAGGGTTGGGCCTGGTTAGTACTTCGATGGGAGATCGCCTGGGAATACCAGGTGCTGTAAGCTTTTTGTCCCAGTAGAGCGTGCTCTTGTGTCATGGAGCAACTGCTTTTTATTTATCACCCTAATAATATCATGGATTGTTATTGGACTAAATGCAGTTTGTGTGCTGCCCTGCCCTGATCAAATCAAATCAAATAATGGACAGTGCGTTTCCCTCAAAATATAGGCAGTACATGCAGCCTTTGTTTTTAGTCTAGGAGACAGTCAATGTCTGTAGTCCATTAGGGCACTATACAATCCCTTCAATGTTTTGCCTGATTCCGTTAATTCCCAAGTTCCCTTTTCTCCGTTTAGATTTCCCCGTTGACCGTTTGTCCCTGTTTTGGCAGGTTTTCGCTCTCAAAAGTACACCTTTTTAATAGCAAAACAGCACAATTGGATGTTCTATGTCCACAACAATGTTTAAACCCTATCAGGTGACCATTTGTGAGGTCTGGGAAAAATGTAAGACATTTAGATGTTGGGGTGTAGTTACCCTTAAATGCAAGCATGCACCAGGAAGAGACCTTTGTTTGGTTAAGCGGTGTTGCTGTAGAACAAATGGCAACTGGAGTGATGCAAATGATCACGGTATAATTCTGCCATGCAGGCATAGGCTACTTTGTAGTTAACATTTACTTGCGAAGGTTTTGGGGAAAGCCATTCCTTCCCTACCAGAAGAAGGTTATCATTAGCATCATCGCTAACGGCTACACAAAGTGTAGACATACGCGCGCACCGCACACATGCACACAGACAGGGGCATTCCTGTGCCGTTTCAGAAAGTTCATGGAAATACGAATCACTGATGCATTTTGTTCATGTCTTATGATTGACTTGGGCAAATGAATGCGTTTTCTAACAAGTTGAATAGATTTAGTTGATTTCTTACTAAGTTCAATAAATGTTTGAATATTGTTGAATTTCGGTTTAATGTCTGGATTCCTTGATTCGGTCCGCAACGCCTATTTCATAGGGCCCTAGTCAATGAACTTGTCATAAATCAACATAGGATATGCCCTCTCCCCCCCCCCCCCAACAAGACTCAAATATATATATATATATATATATATATATATATATATTGGAAATGTAAGCAAGGGTTGAGCTTCTTCAGTTTGAGTCACAAAGTGGATACGTTTCTGTGTCCCTTTCAGAGTGAGTGACACATTGACTTTATATAGTGTACCAAGAGTTGTTCCCGCGCTTACGGCCATACCAGCCTGAATACGCCCGATCTCATCCGATCTTGGAAGCTAAGCAGGGTCGGGCCTGGTTAGTACTCTTATGGGAGACCGCCTGGGAATACCAGGTGCTGTAAGCTTTTTGTCCCAGTAGAGCGTGCTCTTGTGTCATGGAGCAACTGCCTTTTATTTATCACCCTAATAATTTCATGGATTGTTATTGGACTAAATGCAGTTTGTGTGCTGCCCTGCCCTGCCCTAATCAAATCAAATAATGGACAGTGCGTTTCCCTCAAAATATAGGCAGTACATGCAGCCTTTGTTTTTAGTCTAGGAGACAGTCAATGTCTGTAGTCCATTAGGGCACTATAAAATCCCTTCAATGTTTTGCCTGATTCCGTTAATTCCCAAGTTCCCTTTTCTCCGTTTAGATTTCCCCGTTGACCGTTTGTCCCTGTTTTGGCAGGTTTTCGCTCTCAAAAGTACACCTTTTTAATAGCAAAACAGCACAATTGGATGTTCTATGTCCACAACAATGTTTAAACCCTATCAGGTGACCATTTGTGAGGTCTGGGAAAAATGTAAGACATTTAGATGTTGGGGTGTAGTTACCCTTAAATGCAAGCATGCACCAGGAAGAGACCTTTGTTTGGTTAAGCGGTGTTGCTGTAGAACAAATGGCAACTGGAGTGATGCAAATGATCACGGTATAATTCTGCCAGGCAGGCATAGGCTACTTTGTAGTTAACATTTACTTGCGAAGGTTTGGGGGAAAGCCATTCCTTCCCTACCAGAAGAAGGTTATCATTAGCATCATCGCTAACGGCTACACAAAGTGTAGACATACGCGCGCACCGCACACATGCACACAGACAGGGGCTTTCCTGTGCCGTTTCAGAAAGTTCATGGAAATACGAATCACTGATGCATTTTGTTCATGTCTTATGATTGACTTGGGCAAATGAATGCATTTTCTAACAAGTTTAATAGATTTAGTTGATTTCTTACTAAGTTCAATAAATGTTTGAATATTGTTAAATTTCGGTTTAATGTCTGGATTCCTTGATTCGGTCCGCAACGCCTATTTTATAGGGCCCTAGTCAATGAACTTGTCATAAATCAACGTAGGATATGCCCTCTCCCCAATGTCCATTGGTCGTGTTACTTTGCCCAAGCAGGTCTCTTCTTCTTATTGGTGTCCTTTAGTAGTGGTTTCTTTGCAGCAATTTGACCATGAAGACCTAATTCACACAGCCCCTCTGAAAAGTTGATGTTGAGACGTCTGTGACTTGAACTGTGAAGCATTTATTTGGGATGCAATTTCTGAGGCTGGTAACTCTAATGAACTTTTCCTCTGCAGCAGAGGTAACTCTGGGTCTTCCTTTCCTATGGCGGTCCTCATGACAGCCAGTTTCATCATAGCGCATGAAGGTTTTTGTGACTGCACTTGAAGAAACGTTAAAAGTTCTTGGGGCGGCAGGTAGCTTAGTGGTTAAGAGTGTTGTGCCAGTGACGGGGGCGCTGTTGGAAGCCAAGGATGTAGCACGCGTCTCCCTATCGCTCCTGAGTTAGTGACCAAATTTATATATTTAACTTTGCAAAACTGCATACATTTCTGTTTGCCCAGGCGTCTGAAGAGACCCATAAACAACTCAGTTCAAGTATAATAAATTTAAATTCGTAATGACATCAACCCGACCAAAAACAGAGTCTGCAAGAGCAGGCCGCAACAAGCCTGCAACTTCTCCCGACTCACCCCCGCCACCGAACGCTACCAATGCCGGCCCCACGGAAACACTGACTGTGGAGATGCTACAATCCGTGATAGGCACCCTCAAAGCCGACATTTTCGGAAAAATTGACTGTCTCTCTACCAACCTCAGGTCAGAGATATCAACGATCAAAGACTAGTTTAAAAAATCTATCGAGAGTATACAGAATAAGCTCGACGCACATGGGGTGACTTTATCGGATTTGGAGCGAGGGGCTACAGACCACAGCACTCGCATTAGCGAGCTAGAGGCTAACGTCGGCTCATTGACAACTAGGGTGGCATTCCTCGATAATAGATGCGAAGATATGGAAAGTAGAATGCGGAGGAACAACATTCGTCTACTGGGAATACCGGAGGGAGTGGAGGGCCCAAGACCCACTGAGTACATGGCCCAGCTACTTCAGGAGCTGCTCGGGCTAGAGGAGAAGCCACTGCTAGACCGGGCTCACCGCACTCTGCGTAGCCGACCCAGGGATGGAGAACCCCCACGACCATTTGTCATCAGGGTGCATTTCTTTCACGTCCGCAACGACATACTGAGAAGATCGGGAGAAGCATCCCCTCTTCTACATAAGGGTAAAAGAGTCTCGATATTTGCGGACTACACAACAGCTGTGGCTAAGAGGCGGGCTAGCTTTGGAGCTGTGAAACGCCAACTACACACCTGCCCGGGCGTGAAGTTCGGCCTCATCTACCCTGCGGTTTTGAGACTGACTTTACCGGACGGCTCCATGCACAGATTCGAGGACCCGGCTATAGCGGCAGATTTCATCAACAAGAACGTGAAAGCGGCTGTTGTACCGCATGGTTTGTAACAAATGGTTGGCTAGCTGGACTTCCTAGCAGGCTAGTTAGCAGGCCGAATGGGTGACTAACGAAGCCATCTCTGCTGGGTTCATCGACATATGAATGTCATTCTCTTCTTTATCTCTTTATTTCCAGCCCAGGTTTGCCGCCTCTAATGCCAATATCTGGGGGTCTGCATGGCTGTTTCAGTCTGATCATTTACCATCTGCGTCGAGGTTAAACCTCTCTTAATCGAGGATAGTTTTCCTTAGACTCTATTGGGGACCATTCTATTCATGTTTGGCTTACTCTAGTTAAATGGTCACTAATCTTAGGTAGCACAGAGTAAGAGTTATCATGCTTAGCTCTAAACTTTCTTCGTATTTAGGGTTTTGCTTGCATCTCATTTGGGGAGATGCTTCGGCAAGGGCGGGTGTGAGGGAAGGGTTTGTTCACTCTCTATTTGTATATAGTTTGTATATGTTTTTTGTGCCTCTTCGTTTGTCTTTGTTTTTTACATTTGCGTTTTTAGGTTCAACTAAGATCTTCAGTTTACATTGTACCTTGTCCTTTACACATCCTCTCTCTCTCTTAAGATATGACTCAGCCTAGTGTAGCCCATACTGCTGGAGGGAATGGCTTTAATTTTCTTACTTGGAACTGCAGGGGCATAAATAACACAGTTAAACGTAGTAAGGTGCTACACCATCTTCATCATTTGAAAGCTCACATCATCTTTCTCCAAGAAACTCATCTGAAGGTATCACAACACTCAAGTCTTAGGTGCAGATGGGTGGGTCAGGTGTTCCATTCCTCATTTCAGAGTAAGGCGAGAGGGGTGGCTATTTTACTTCACAGATCGGTACCTTTTACATGTTCTAAGGTGATCGCAGATCCCCATGGTAGATATATAATTGTCAGTGGTAGGCTGCTCAATACAAAGGTTCTTCTTGTAAATATCTATGCTCCTAATTGGGACAATGGTGATTTTTTCAAATCGGTTTTCTCTACACTCCCAGATATGTCCACCCATATGTTGATTTTAGGAGGTGACTTTAACTGTTGGTTAGACCCACAATTGGATCGATCCTCCACTAAACCTACCACCCTATCAACCTCAGCTAGAGTTGTTCGAACCTTTATGTCTGAATTCGCAGTCTCAGATCCTTGGAGAATGGTTAATCCAGCTGGGAAAGCATACTCTTTTTTCTCATCGGTTCACCACACTTTTACGCGCATAGACTACTTCCTTGTTGATGACCGGCTCCTCCACTCCATAACTTCATGTTCATATAACCCAATTGTTGTATCTGACCACGCCCCTGTTACTATGGAAGTAGCTTTTCAAAATGTTGACAATCAGCGACCGCCTTGGCGACTAAAAACTCAACTGCTCAGTAATGAACACTTTGTCAATTTTGTTTTGAGTCAAATCGACTTTTTCATGATTACAAATAGAACCCCAAACATCTCTGCGTCTACTCTCTGGGAAACTTTGAAAGCTTATATCAGAGGTGAAATTATCTCCTACACCGCACATGAGAACAAATTGAAAAGGAATAGGTTATCTATGCTAACACGCTGTATTGCCCAATTAGATGACATTTATGCCGTTTCACCATCCCCGGATATTTATAAGGAACGTTTAACTCTGCAAGCAGAATTTGACACACTATTAACAGACCAGGTTACTGAAATGCTTGTCAAGTCTAGGAGCACTTACTATGAACAAGGAGAGAAAGCCAGTAAATTATTAGCTCACAAGTTACGTCAACAATCATCATCATCTCAGATTACAAAAATTCGTACATCATCTGGGATATCATTAGATCCTGGGGGGATCAATGAGGAGTTCAAGAGATTTTACCAGTCTCTATATACCTCTGAAAGTAAAGCGGATACACTGGAATTGGATAATTTCTTCCACTCACTATCTGTGCCTTCGGTCGGCCGGGACTTGGTAAAAAAATTAGAGCAGCCGATCACTGTTGAAGAACTGTCTAACGCTGTCAAATCCCTTCAATCTGGGAGAAGCCCAGGACCTGATGGCTACCCGACAGAGTTTTATAAAAAGTGTATCACCAAAATAGCCCCTATTCTAATTGAAATGTACAATGATGCATTTGTAAATGGTGCTCTCCCACATACTCTCACTCAAGCAACCATTTGTGTTATTCTTAAAAAAAACAAAGACCCTCTTGACTGTGCATCATACCGTCCAATTAGCCTGCTAAATGTGGACTATAAAATTCTAGCCAAAATTCTGGCAACGCGGCTAGAAACAGTCCTCCCATCAATTATCTCTCCGGATCAAACAGGATTTATAAAAAAATAGACACTCATTCTTCAATCTCCGAAGATTATTTAATATTATATACAATCCTTCTGTCGACAATACCTCTGAAGCCATTATATCCCTGGACGCGGAGAAAGCGTTTGATCGGGTGGAATGGAAATACCTTTTTTACACTCTAAATAAATTTGGCTTTGGCTCCAAATTCATGACCTGGATAAAACTTCTGTACTCATCCCCCCAAGACTCTGTCAGGACTAATAACACTCAATCAGATCGCTTCCCTTTGCAAAGATCGACACGTCAGGGTTGCCCTTTAAGTCCCTTACTGTTTGCCATCGCCATAGAGCCACTTGCAATAGCACTTCGCTCCAACCCCCTCATCAAAGGCATAGTCAGATACGGGCACGAACACAAACTGTCTTTATATGCAGATGATTTATTAATATACACATCCAATCTTTCTGTCTCTGTCCCTGCTGCCCTTGCCACTTTCGCATCCTTCGGTCACATATCAGGGTATAAACTAAATCTCAGTAAAAGTGAATTGATGCCACTCAACATGGCTGCAAAAAAATCCCCTTTACATAACTTGCCATTTAAAATAGCTCACAGTAGTTTTATTTATCTCGGGGTACATGTCACAATTAGGTTTGAAAACCTTTTTCAAGCCAACTTTGCTCCTCTCTTAACCCGTACTAAGGACGATTTGGAACGGTGGTCTTTGCTACACCTCTCCTTAGTTGCTAGAATTAACTCTATTAAAATGAATACTCTCCCTAAATTCTTATACCTCTATCAGTGCCTTCCAATATTTCTACCCAATACATTTTTCAAAAAGATCGACGGCCTAATTCTACCCTTTATATGGGACAAAAAGCCTCCTAGGATGCGAAAACAGCTCTTGCAGAGGCCCAAACCAGACGGCGGTCTAGCTCTACCAGATTTCAGATTCTATTATTGGGCCGCTAACCTTAGGATCATTCAGTACTGGTTGCAGAGCAGAGTAATATTCCCACCCCCAACTTGGCTGGAGATGGAGGCTGCCTCGTCTACACCGGCATCACTGTCTTCCCTCGCTCACTCCTCTATTACAGGCCCTTACTCCTCCTTCACCAATAATACATGTGTCAAAACAACATTGAAGATCTGGAATCAATTTAGGCGCCACTTTGGGTTTCAAACAACCTCTTCCTTGGCTCCGGTAGCCTCAAACCCAGCTTTTCCCCCATCTATGATTGATGGTGCTTTCTCAACATGGTCTAATCTCGGTATTAAAAGATTCAGAGATCTGTATACTAACAATACATTTAGTACGTTTCAACAACTATCAGCTAAATTTGGTCTCCCCAGACATCATTTTTTTAGGTTCTTACAAGTCCGGAGTTACATCCGCAGCATAGATCCAGGATTCCCCAACCTTTCTAGTGGAACACAGTTCGACACATTTCTCACCCCACTTCCTAATCAGAAAGGCACATTGTCAATAATCTATAGTCAAATTTGCTCACTACAAGCCATCTCATTAAACAATATCAAATCCTCTTGGGAGGAGGAACTGGGTGAGGAAATATCTGATGAACTATGGGAAGGGGCACTCAAAAGGGTACATAGCTCTTCTATTTGCGCTCGACACGGCCTCATCCAATGCAAACTCATTCATAGTGCCCACTGGACCAAAGCAAGACTATCAAAAATTTACAAGGATGTGAACCCTAATTGTGTTCGATGTAACCAGTCCCCTGCTAATCATGTGCACATGTTTTGGTGCTGCCCATCTCTTGTTGGTTTCTGGAAAGACATCTTTAACACACTCTCAGAATTAAGCGGCACACAGATCGAGCCAGACCCTCTCATTGCATTATTTGGAGTTTCCTTACCCACAATACAATTGACCAAAATGAATAAGGATGTAATTGCCTTTGTCACGTTGTTAGCGAGACGATTAATTTTACTTAGATGGAAATCCTCTGCAGCCCCTTCTCATGCTCTTTGGATTAAATCTATTTTGAATTGCATAAAGTTGGAGAAAATAAAACAGACACTCAATGGGTCTGTAGACAAATTTTATGCAAAGTGGGCTCCCTTCTTTTCTTATGTTAAAAGAATACATTTCCCTGCAGTTCCAGAGTGATGTATATTTATATATTGGTGATGTAAGAAGCCTGGTATGTGCATATACGACATCTCGGATGTTAAGGACGGTAATAACTGTGCTAGCTGACCTATAACAACTGGATCAAAACAGATATTCTTCCTTTTATTTTTATTTTTATTTTTATTATTATTATTATTATTATATTTTTTTTTTTTGTGTTTTATCTTATTTATGTACTTAATGTCTATTTTTTCTTTCATGTCTGTCTCTCCATGTTTTGCTGTATCGTTGTCTTCAAATTGTTGTTCCATATTCATACCAAATAACTTTCAAGTGCAATTATTTACTAAATGCTGGTACTGAAAATTCAATAAACAAAGTATATAAAAAAATAAAAAAAAAAGAGTGTTGTGCCAGTAACCGAAAGGTCGCTGGTTCTAATCCCCGAGCCGATTAGGTGAAAAATCTGTCGATGTGCCCTTGAGCAAGGTACTTAACCCTAATTGCTCTGGATAAGAGCGTCTGCTAAATGACTAAAATGTAAAAATGTTCTTGACATATTCCGTATTGACTGACCTTAAAGTAATGATGGACTGTCTTTGCTTATTTGAGCTGTTCTTGCCATAATATGGACTTGGTATTTTACCAAATAGGGCTATCAACTGATTGGCTCAAACACATTAAGAAGGAAAGAAATCCCACAAATTAGCTTTTAAGAAGGCGCAACTGTTAATTGAAATGCATTCCAGGTGACTACCTCATGAAGCTGGTTGAGAGAATGCCAAGAGTGTGCAAAGTTGTCATCAAGGCAAAGGGTGGCTATTTGAAGAATCTCAAATCTATAATATATTTTGATTTGTTTAACACTTTTTTGGTTACCACATGATTCCATATGTGTTATTTCATAGTTTGGCATCTTCACTATTATTTTACAATGTAAAAAACAGTAAAAATAAAGAAAAACCCTGGAATGAGCAGGTGTGTCCAAACATTTGACTGGTACTGTATATGGAAATACCAAAAAGATTAAATAACATATAACTGATAAATGCAGTGAAATGTGTTGTTATCTGCCTTGGTCATGGACACATTGACACATTTTTCAGCTTTGGTATTCAAACCAGCGACCTTTCAGTTACTGGCCCAGCGCTCCAACCTCTAGGCTACCTGCCATGAGCCAAGCATGTTTACATGTAGAATGGAATAGGTTATATGACCACTATGATTAATGTCATTGTCAGTTCTACCACCTCAACATTGTCCATTTTAAACAGGGTTAAATATCTAGTTAGTATCTAGTTGTGTAACTGTCAGAAGATATGTGCTTCAGTCAGAAAATTGTTCTCTCATCTCTTTGGTCTCAGCTAGCTAGCCAGCCAGTAGCTACCGAAACAGCTAGCCAGCCAAGCTAGCTGCAGAAATGAAAACCATCAAATACACTTTTCCTAATATTATGACTTACATCAACATCCTTAGCTTGCCCATTCACTAAATATACTGTTAAATAACTCTGACTGACACCCAATAGCTTAAGGATGCTGAGCTATTTAACGTTATAATGAGAAAGATGTTGTTATTATGAAATAATCTGGTTGCAAGTTATTATGAGAAATAGCTTTATTATGCCGAAACATTAGCATAGGCTACTCGGCAAGCTTGGCTTCCTCTCATGCACAGGTTGACATTATGGCCGGTTTGCTTGAGTTGATCAACTTTTATTTTTGAGGCATTGGAAAATATTAGTGTCATTGAGCAATATAGATGGTGTTGTCAATACTTTACATACATTGCAGAGAATTCTGAGTTCTCTAAGGCTCTACAGACGGAAAAAACAATTGGACCTCCTTGACATAGCATTACTCCTTCTTGATCTAGGCTGACATGGGAAGCTTTATGGATACAAATTAATCTTAAACGCATCCAAGTGGGATATGTGGTGACTCATAACACAGTCAGGTGTTTACTTCATATTCAAGTCCCCAATGGAGTGCGCATTTGTGTGGAAGTCTCTGGGAATGACATTAGCCAGCTAGCTACCTTACCTTCACAAACAAGAAAGACGACATAGAGGAACAGCTTAGCTAGCTAAGTGTCCTTTTTGTCTTGTAATTTCACATTTGGAAGGTGCACTGAAACAAAATTATTATTTCATTTCTAGCACAGCCAACAACTAGCAAGCAAAATATATGAATAATGCGCTGAAATTAGCGACTGAGGGGTCACTATGGTAGTTAGCAATGGCTATTCTCAGGAACAAGCAAGCCCCTATCTGAGAAGCATGTTCGACTGATCGAGTATTCTATTCAATGCATTGTCAATGAACACATGATTTCATAAAAAGTGCATTAGAGTGGCTTGGAAATACAATGACATTGCAAAATGAGGCAAATAATTAGTAGGAAAACATATTTTCATCATTTTGATGTCATCAGATTGACTTTAGGTGCAGTATAACGTTAGCTAGCTAGATAGCTAAGATTTAGGGGAGACCACCGATTTTAGCTAGCTAGCTAACATTAGCATTGATAGCTATTTTTGAATAACTTTGTTAGCTAATGACAACGTTGCCATCCATTTGACGACATGATAATGATGGCAAAGTTGTTTCCTACTAAACATTTGCCTACTTTAGCAATGCCATCATATTTCCAGGCCACTATAGTGTTATTTAGACTAAACAGCCATTAGCTTCCATTTATCACACCACTAAGGCGCCAGTGGGCGGCTTGAGAACGTTCATAACAATGGCATGATGTAACCCAGTGACGGAGGTGCAACCTATGAATAGCAACATTTGTTTTTGCGTTATTCTATTTTACCCAGCTCTCACACTGTGTGTGTATGTGTGTGTGTGTGTCTATCTGTCCGTCTTGGAGTTCCAGATGTGGCGGCCACTGGAGGGCAACTTTAATACTGGAGCACATGTAGGAGCTCATCGTCATGAAATTAATCTATAACAGCTGATACAAGTATCCTATATTAGATGCCACTACAGTGCTAGCTAACTAGTAAATGTACACCGCAGGCGCATTGGCAACATTTCGTAAGTCCAGCTTGGTGAAGACCCGGGCTCCCTGCAATGACTCGAATGCCGTCAGGGGGAGTGGGTAGCGGTTCTTAACCGTGATGTCATTGAGCGCCTGGTAATCAATGCACGGCCGCTGCCCACCGTCCTTTTTGCCCACGAAGAAGAAGCCCGCGCCCGCGGTGAGGTAGAGGGGGCAGATGAGACCCTTGACGAGTGCCTCGTCGATATACTCCCTCATTGCCAGTGTCTCCGGCAGGGACAAGGAAAACAATTGCACTCGTGTGGGCATGGCGCCCCATGTAAATCCATTACATTAGGATTTCATGTAATGGACATACACAAAATAGTCAAAATTGGTGAAGGGAAATGAAAAAAATTACTTGTTTCAAAAAATTCAACAAAATAAATAACGGAAAAGTTGTGCGTGCATATGTATTCACCCCCTTTGCTATGAAGCCCCTAAATAAGATCTGATGCAACCAATTACCTTCAGAAGTCACATAATTTGTTAAATAAAGTCCACCTGTGTGCAATCTAAGTGTCACATGATCTCAGTATATACAGTTGAAGTCGGAAGATTACATACACTTAGGTTGGAGTCATTAAAACTTGTTTTTCAACCACTCCACAAATTTCTTGTTAACAAACTATAGTTTTGGCAAGTCGGTTAGGACATCTTCTATGTGCATGACACAAGTACATTTTCCAACAATTGTTTACAGACAGATTATTTCACTTATAATTCACTGTATCACAATTCCAGTGGGTCAGAAGTTTCCATACACTAAGTTGACTGTGCCTTTAAACAGCTTGGAAAATTCTGTAGCTCAGCTGGTAGAGCACGGCGCTTGTAACGCCAAGGTAGTGGGTTCGATCCCCGGGACCACCCATACACAAAAATGTATGCACGCATGACTGTAAGTCGCTTTGGATAAAAGGGTCTGCTAAATGGCATATTATTATTATTATGTTATCATGGCTTTAGAAGCTTCTGATAGGCTAATTGACATCATTTGAGTCAATTGGAGGTGTAACTGTAATGTATTTCAAGGCATACCTTCAAACTCAGTGCCTCTTTGTTTGACATCATGGGAAAATCAAAAGAAATCAGCCATGACCTCAGAAACAAAATGGTAGACCTCCACAAGTCTGGTTCATCCTTGGGAGCAATTTCCAAATGCCTGAAGGTACCACGTTCATCTGTACAAACAATTGTACACAAGTATAAACACCATGGGACCACACAGCTGTCATACAGCTCAGGAAGGAGATGCATTCTGTCTCCCAGAGATGAACGTACTTTGGTTCAAAAAGTGCAAATCAATCCCAGAACAACAGCAAAGGACCCTGTGAAGATGCTGGAGGAAACATGTACAAAAGTATCTATATCAACAGTAAAACTAGTCCTATATCGACATAACCTGAAAGGCCGCTCAGCAAGGAAGAAGCCACTGCTCCAAAACAACCATAGAAAAGCCAGACTATGGTTTGCAACTGCACATGGGGACAAAGATCATACTTTTTGGAGAAATGTCCTCTGGTTTGATGAAACAAAAATAGAACTGTTTGACCATAATGACCATCGTTATGTTTGGAGGAAAAAGGGGGTAAATTGCAAGCCGAAGAACACCATCCCAACCGTGAAGCACGGGGGTGGCAGCATCATGCTGTGTGAGTGCTTTGCTGCAGGAGGGACTGGTGCACTTCACAAAAAAATGGCATCATGAGGAAGGAAAATTATGTGGATATATTGAAGCAACATCTCAAGACATCAGTTAGGAAGTTAAAGCTTGGTCGCAAATGGGTCTTCCAAATGGACAATGACCCCAACCATACTTCCAAAGTTGTGGCAAAATGGCTTAAGGAGAACAAAGTCAAGGTATTGGAGTGGCCATCACAAAGCCCTGACCTCAATCCTATAGAAAATGTGTGGGCAGAACTGAAAAAGCGTGTGCGACCAAGGAGGCCTACAAACCTGACTCAGTTACACCAGCTCTGTCAGGAGGAATGGGCCAAAATTCACCCAACTTATTGTGGGAAGCTTGTGGAAGGCTACCAGAAACGTTTGAGCCAAGTTAAACAACTGAAAGGCAATGCTACCAAATACTAAATGAGTGTATGTAAACTTCTGACCCACTGGGAATGTGATGAAATAAATAAAATCTGAAATAAATCATTCTTTCTACTATTATTCTGACATTTCACATTCTTAAAATAAAGTGGTGATCCTAACTGACCTAAGACAGGGATTTTTTACTAGGATTAAATGTCAGGAATTGTGAAAAACTGAGTTTAAATGTATTTGGCTAAGGTGTATGTAAACTTCCGACTTCAACTGTATACACCTGTACCTATGATGAAAATTACAGGACTCTCTCATCTTTTTAAGTGGGAGAACTTGCACAATTGGTGGCTGACTAAATACTGTTTTTCCCCACTGTAGATGCCCAGGCAGGAGAGGTGAAACGGCGCCAACCGTGCCAACGACGGAGACCCGAGAGGCAACCCCAATAAAAATGTTTGGGGGGGGCACACGGGGTGGATGACGAGGCTACAGGAGGCTAAAAGGGAGAAGAAAAGTGTAGAGGCACGGCGAGAGGAGCTGGTTAGGCAGCAGAAGGAGCGGGGGTTAATAAAGGAACCCAGTCCCGCTCCTCGCACCAAGAAAGTGGTGCATGTCGCTAGTCCGGTCCGGCCCGTTCCTGCTCCCCTCACCAAGCAAGTGGTGCGCGTCGCCAGCCCGGTCCGGCCTGTTCCTGTCCCTCGCACCAAGCCAGTGGTGCGCGTCGCCAGCCCGGTCCGGCCTGTTCCTGCCCCTCGCACCAAGCTAGTGGTGCGTGTCGCCAGCCAGGCCCGTCTGTTCCTGACCCTCGCACCAAGCCAGTGGTGCGCGTCGCCAGCCCGGTCCGGCCTGTTCCTGCCCCTCGCACCAAGATAGTGGTGCGCGTCATCAGCCCGCCCCGGCCTGTTCCTGCCCCTCGCACCGAGCTAGTGGTGCGCGTCACCGGCCCGGCCTGTTCCTGCCCCTCGCACCAAGCCAGTGGTGCGCGTCGCCAACCCGGTCCGGCCTGTTCCTGTCCCTCGTACCTGGCCAGTGGTGCGCGTCATCAGCCCGGTCCGGCCTGTTCCTGTTCTTCGCACCAAGCCAGTGGTGCGCGTCGCCAGCCCGGTCCGGCCTGTTCCTGTTCTTCGCACCAAGCCAGTGGTGCGCGTCGCCAGCCCGGCCCGGCCTGTTCCTGTTCTTCGCACCAAGCCAGTGGTGCGCGTCGCCAGCCCGGCCCGGCCTGTTCCACGCCCTGACTCAGGGGACGCTTATATGTTGATTCAGGCTGTGTGTATTCTTTGTTGTGTTAGTTCTTGTTGTAGAATCTAGTATGTCTATTTCTATGTTGGCCGGTGTGGTTCCCAATCAGAGGCAGCTGTCGCTCGTTGTCTCTGATTGGGGACCATACTTAGGCAGCCTATTGGCACTAGTGGGTTGTGGGATCTTGTTTTGTGTGAGGTATGTTGTTTGTGTACCTTGGACTTCACGTTTCGTTTCTTGTTTTGTCGTTGTGTTTATAAGTCAAATAAACATGTTTGCATATCACACTGCACCTTGGTCTGACCCATTCATCAACGTACGTGACACAGTTGTAAATGAGAACTTGTTCTCAACTGGTTTACCTGGTTAAATAAAGGTGAATGAAAAATAAAAAATAAATACACCAGATTCTCAATTAGATTGAGGTCTGGGATTTGACTAGGCCATTCCAAGACATTTTAATGTTTCCCCTTAAACCACTCGAGTGTTACTTTAGCAGTATGCTTAGGGTCATTGTCCTGCTGGAATGTGAACCTCCATCCCAGTCTCAAATCTCTGGAAGGCTTAAACAGGTTTCCCTCAAGAATTTCCCTGTCTTTAGCGCCATCCATCATTCCTTCAATTCTGACCAGATTCCCAGTCCCTGCCGATGAAAACCATCCCCACAGCATGAATCTGCCACCACCATGCTTCACTGTGGGGATGGTGTTCTCGGGGTGATGAGAAGTGTTGGGTTTGCGCCAGACATAGTGTTTTCCTTGATGGACAAAACCTCGATTTTAGTCTCATCTGATCAGAGTACCTTCTTCCATATGTTTGGGGAGTCTCCCACATGCCTTTTGGCAACCATAAAATGTGTTTGCTTATTTCTTTCTTGAAGCAACTGCTTTTTTCTGGCCACTCTTCCGTAAAGCCCAGCTCTTTGGAGTGTACGGCTTATAGTGGTCCTATGGACATGTACTCCAATCTCCGCTGTGGAGCTTTGCAGCTCCTTCAGGGTTATCGTTGGTCTCTTTGTTGCCTCTATGATTAATGCCCTCCTTGCTTGGTCCGTGAGTTTTGGTGGGCGGCCCTCTCTTGGCAGGTTTGTTGTGGTGCCATATTCTTTCCATTTTTTTATAATGGATTTAATGGTGTACCGTGGGATGTTCAAAGTTTCTGATATTTTTTTATAACCCAACCCTGATCTGTACATCTCCACAACTTTGTCCCTGACCTGTTTGGAGAGCCACTTGGTTTTAATGGTGCGGCTTGCTTGGTGGTGCCCCTTGCTTGGTGGAGTTGCAGACACTGGGGCCTTTCAGAACAGGTGTATATACATACTGAGATCATGTGACACTTAGATTGCACACAGGTGGACTTTATTTAACTTATTATGTGACTTCAGAAGGTAATTGGTTTCACCTGATGTTATTTAGGGGCTTCATAGCAAAGGGGGTGAATATATATGCACGCACCACTTTTCCGTTATTAATTTTTTAGAATTCTTTGAATCAACATCTTTTTTTTCATTTCACTTCACCAATTTTGACTATTTTGTGTATGTCCATTACATGAAATCCAAATAAAAATTCATTTAAATTACAGGTTGTAAAATAGGAAAAACGCCAAGGGGGATGAATACTTTTGCAAGGCACTGAAAGTAAATCTCTGTATTTCATACTACTGTAATCTACTGTAATATAATCTAGTTATGGTATCAAAGCAAGTACATTTATTGTATTATACTGTACAAAAGTAAATTCCACCATAATCTGAATGAATGAAATTCATTGAGGGGAGGGGGTTTGTATTTCACAGTATTTTACTGTAATTACAAGAGATTGGTGCAAGCAGGGTGGCTGTTAGATAATGTGTTTACACATTACAGCATATCAATGAATATTTGGTGTTATATATCACTTGCACTTGTAGAGTAGGGGTTCCCAACCTTTCTTCCCCAGGGCCCCCTTTTTCACATTTGAAAAATGCCACGAAACACAACAATTCTTTCCCTGCCCACAATATTTTCCCACAATGCGCCATAACTTACAGTATGCTGCAATAAAAAATGTCAGAGTATTTTACTGTTAATATCCAAATTACCGTATAAATTACAGTTTTCCATTACAGTGTGGGCACCAGAGGATTCCAATGCTGCAGATACAACTTGCCTCACGAATGGAACCCTAGGGCTCTGGTCAAAAGTAGTGCACTATCTAGGTAATAGGGTGTCATTTGGGATTCAGGTACAGTCACTTTCAATAGCCATGTAAAAATTCAGCACAGCAGTCTCACATCATCATACCCCTCAGACTCTAAGCAGCAGCACTTCTAACACGTTATAAATATAGCCCGTCTTGAGGTTTCCCCTGACAGTGCCATCTAGCATCTGGGATGTTCACAGACATGTTTCTGGTTTCATTATCACTAACCTTAACCCCTAACTCCTAGCCTAGCTAAAATTAGCCACCTAGCTAACGTTAGCCACAACATATTGTAATTCATAACATATTGTACGAATTGTAATTCATAACATATTGTACGAATTGTAATTCATAACATATTGTACGAATATTGTAATTCATAACATATAATTCGAAATGGATGATGGACATCCATAAATGAATACTGTACATACCATAAGAAACTTAACATATCATACTAATTGAAGTGTCCTGGATTTACGTTTACAATGTTACGTCTACCCTACCCAGAGACATTTTGATTTCTATATAGGCTATTGTTAAAAAAGAGGAGTCTAAGTTTGTAACATTGCTAAAGTTGTTTATCAACTAAAAAATGTGAGCGCAACTGAGCTAGTTAAAATCAAATCAAATTTGGCACATTTTTATTTTACCAGGCAAGTCAGTTATGAACAAATTCTTATTTACAATGACAGCCTACATCGGCCAAACCCGGACGACGCTTGGCCAATTGTGCACTGCCCTATGGGACTCCCAATCACGGCCGGTTGTGATACAGCCTGGAATCGAACCAGGGGGTCTGTAATGACGCCTCAAGCACTGAGATGCAGTGCCTTAGACCGCTGCGTCACTCGGTAGCCCATGCTTCGAATACAACAGGTGTAGCCCTTACAGTGAAATGCTTACTTACAAGCCCTTAACCAACAATGAAAAAAAAAAATGTTTTGTTACAACTGAAGTATCTGATCATCAATAGATTAGAGAAAAAGCTATTAGTTTTTTAACACAGCAGCCGCATTTAATCAGTTAGGTCCTTGTTTAAAAGCCTATGACATGTTGTTGTAATGTTGAAACTTCTTACGACAATAGAGTGTCATTGCGGCTCGCAATTCGCCGTTCCTGCATGTGGGCATTCCCGCGGGAAAACAGTGCTCGACAGGCGAAGGCGAAGGACACTGTCTACCATTGACATATCAAGCTCTTCTTCTGTAGGGTTTATCGGCGGTTGGCATCCAATGTTATGGTGCATTACCGCCACCTACTGTACTGGACTGCCCCTGCCTCCTGCCTGTGTAGCGGAGTCCTAGTTTAAAAATGGCCAATAGAAGTATAAAGAGGGGTTCCTGCGGATTGAGGAATGCCCATATGCAATAAGGCCCCAAATTGCAGGCCACAAATTCACCCTTCTCTCTTACAATAGCCTACTTCAAAACCAAATGGTACATAGTCACAAAAATAGATAGGGTGTTTGTTAAATTATCTTATATTTTAATATTTTATGAATGGAGTGAATTTGGAGCGGCAGTTGTTTTTCCTGTGAGTGCTGAGCGTTTTTTAGCGGAATGGGGGAAAGGACATTGAGCGCTGGTGCTGTCCGTGAGCAATGAGTGGGATTTCCAACTGTTCAACTCTGATCACATACTCTGGAAGCAATCTCAGACCTGTTGCTTAGATAAACTGTCACGGAATCTGCCGAGGCTGCTCCTCCTCCTTGCTCGGGCAGGTTTCGGCGGTCGTCGTCCCCCGGAGTACTAGCTGCCATCGTTGTATGTTTCATGTTCGTTTGGTTTTGTCTTGATGTTGTACACCTGTTTCTAGTTAGTGCTCATTAGTGTCCTATTTAGTTCTCGTTGTGTGTGTCAGATGTTGTGTGTGATTACGCTTCTGTTTGGTGTTCTGTGCTACGTGTTTCCCTCCGTTGTTTTGGAGAGGTTTTCGCACATGTTAGTGCGCCTTTTGTTTGATGCCTGTGTGTGCCTTTATTTCGCCTCCGGGCCTGTTGTGCTCGTGTACTACGTGAATATTTCACTAAAGTCTTTTGGACTTTGTTTCTGCGTCCTGCGCTTGATTCCTGCACCACACCCACCTTCAGCACTCGTGACATAAACCAAATACTAGTGTACATGCCTCTCTGCTCTAATGCTCTTATTGTTGTTGAATGAAACAGTGTTATCAAAGTGAAAGTATATATCAATGTCCCCGTTTTTTTCTCAGCCAACCATTAACATAATTCACAATAAACAATAAATTGTGTGATTCCTAGGGCCGCTTCAGGATGATATGTCTGGGTGGGCAGCCAGACATTTTCTGTCTGTTTCAAAGCTTTCTTACTGCTATTTTAACCGTTTAACATGATTCTGGCATAATCAATTGGGTGGGCAACATAGGATTTTGGGTTGGCAATGCCCAAGCCACAGTTATGTTTTCTCATTCCCCGGATGCACTCCACCACACTCATTAATATAATATTCTGCCCTGTTTATCAAAAGTGTTGGAAAAACTTGTCAATAATCAACTGACTGGCTTTCTTGATGTCTAAAATATTCTCTCTGGTATGCAATCTGGTTTCCACTCAGGTTATGGATGTGTCACTGCAACCTTAAAGGTCCTTAATGATGTCACCAGTGCCCTCTAAGCAATGTTGTGCTGCTATTGATACGGTAGACAATTCCATTCTTGTGGGCCAACTAAGGAGTATTGGTGTCTCTTAGGGGTCTTTGGCCTGGTTTGCTAACTACGTCTCTCAAAGAGTGGAGTGTATAAAGTCAGAACATCTGCTGTCTCAGCCACTGCCTGTCACCAAGAGAGTACCCCAAGGCTCGATCCTAGGCCCCACGCTCTTCTCAATTTACATCAACAACATAGCTCAGGTAGTAGGATGCTCTCTCATCCATTTACATGAAGATGATACAGTCTTATACTCAGCTGGCCCCTCCCCGGATTTTGTGTTAAATGCTCTACTACAAAGCTTTCTAAGTGTCCAACAAGCTTTCTCTGCCCTTAACCTTGTTCTGAATACCTCCAAAACAAAGGTAATGCGGTTTGGTAAGAAGAATGCCCCTCTCCCTACCGGTGTGATTACTACCTCTGAGGGTTTAGAGCTTGAGGTATTCAACTCATACAAGTACTTGGGAGTATGGCTAGATGGTACACTATCCTTCTCTCAGCACATATCAAAGCTGCAGGCTAACGTTAAATCTAGACTTGGTTTCCTCTGTCGTAATCACTCCTCTTTCACTCCAGCTGCCAAACTAACCCTGATTCAGATGACCATCCTTCCAATGCTAGATTACGGGCACGTAATTTATAGATAAGCAGGTTAGGGTGCTCTCGAGTGGCTAGATGTTCTTTACCATTCGGCCATCAGATTTGCCACCAATGCTCCTTATAGGACACATCACTGCACTCTACACTCCTCTGTAAACTGGTCATATCTGTATACCCATCACAAGACCCACTGGTTGATGCTTATTTAGAAAACCCTCTTAGGCCTCACTCCCCCTTATCTGAGACACATACTGCAGCCCTCAGCCTCCACATACAACACCCATTCTGTCAGTCACATTCTGTTAAAGTTCCCCAAAGCACACACATCCCTGGGTCGCTCCTCTTTTCAGTTTGCTGCAGCTAGCAACTGGATTGAGCTTCAAAAAACATTCAAACTGGACAGCTTTATCTCCATATCTTCATTCAAAGACTCAATCAAGAACACTCTTACTGACAGTTGTGGCTGCTTTGCGTGATGAATTTTTACCTCTACCTTCTTGCCTTCGTGGGGTTGTCTGTGCCCAATAATGTTTGTACCATGTTTTGTGCTGCTACCATGTTGTGCTGCTGCCATGTTGTGTCGCCATGTGGTATTGCTACCATGCTGTGTTTCTGTTATTTAATTTTTTATTTTTTATTTTTGGGGGGTAGATCAGCTTTAATATTGCAGATATATTGTAACTTCCATCAATGTAATTGCCTGCATCACTTCCAATCCCCCATATGTATTTTTTCCTCGCAAATATATATATACACACACTACCGTTCAAAAGTTTGGGGTCACTTAGAAATGTCCTTGTTTTCCATGAAAACATACATGAAATGAGTTTGAATAGGAAATATAGCAAAATGCATAGGAAATGTAGTCATTGACAAGGTTAGAAATAATGATCTTTAATTGAAATAATAATTGTGTCCTTCAAACTTTGCTTTTGTCAAAGAATCCTCCATTTGCAGCAATTACAGCCTTGCAGACCTTTGGCATTCTAGTTGTCAATTTGTTGAGGTAATCTGAAGAGATTTCACCCCATGCTTCCTGAAGCACCTCCCACAAGTATGTCAACTTCTGAAGCTGAAATAAATCAGTGTACATATACAGTATCTACATTTTTGTAAATATTTGAGTATATCTTTTCACTGAAGAAATGACACTTTGCTACAATGTAAAGTAGTGAGTGTACAGCTTGTATAACAGTGTACATTTGCTGTCCCCTCAAAATAACACAGCACACAGCCATTAATGTCTAAACCGCTGGCAACAAAAGTGAGTACACCCCTAAGTGAAAATGTCCAAATTGGGCCCAAAGTGTCAATATTTTGTGTGGCCACCATCATTTTCCAGCACTGCCTTAACCCTCTTGGGCATGGAGTTCGCCAGAGCTTCACAGGTTGCCACTGGAGTCCTCTTCCACTCCTCCATGACGACATCACGGAGCTGGTGGATGTTAGAGACCTTGCACTCTTCCACCTTCCGTTTGAGGATGCCCCACAGATGCTCAATAGGGTTTAGGTCTGGAGACATGCTTGGCCAGTCCATCATCTTTACCCTCAGCTTCTTTAGCAAGGCAGTGGTAGTCTTGGAGGTGTGTTTGGGGTCGTTATCATGTTGGAATATTGCCCTGCGGACCAGTCTCCGAAGGGAAGGGATCATGCCCTGCTTCAGTATGTCACAGTACATGTTGGCATTCATGGTTCCCTCAATGAACTGTAACTCCCCAGTGCCGGCAGCACTCATGCAGCCCCAGACCATGACACTCCCACCACCATGCTTGTACTCCTCACCTAGTTGCCGCCACACACGCTTGACACCATCTGAACCAAATAAGTTTATCTTGGTCTCATCAGACCACAGGACATGGTTCCAGTAATCCATGTCCTTAGTCTGCTTGTCTTCAGAAAACTGTTTGCGGGCTTTCTTGTGCATCATCTTTAGAAGAGGCTTCCTTCTGGGACGACAGCCATGCAGACCAATTTGATGCAGTGTGCGGCGTATGGTCTGAGCACTGACAGGCTGACCCCCCACCCCTTCAACCTCTGCAGCAATGCTGGCAGCACTCATATGTCTATTTCCCAAAGACATCCTCTGGATATGACGCTGAGCACGTGCACTCAACTTCTTTGGTCGACCATGGTGAGGCCTGTTCTGAGTGGAACCTGTCCTGTTAAAGCTGTAATGCATCCTGATGTCTTTGCTTGCTGGGTCAGTAGGGCACCTCAGAGACAACTACAGGTCTTGACAGGTGGTCATGTAGTCAGCAACCATCTTCTGGTAGACAGACTGCTCACTTTGAACAAGCAGGAGATGCTGCACTTGTTTTTTCAGATTGGCAGATCTGAAGACCTGATAGTTGTTCCTCTTGCACTGCCAGCACAGGTCTGTCCTGGGCTTAGTGCTTGAGACGTGGGGTAGCAATTGTCACCACAGAGTCTTGAAGGAAGACAGCCCGACTGCACGTACCTCTGGAAAATACACAAATAATGTAAGATCAATAAAAATAGTGCCAATCATGTTGCCGGTAAATGCAATAATAAAAAAGGGTTTGTTTATGCTTTACATACTTTACAAGTGTTGTCATTGATTCCTTGTAGAGACGCCACACCGCTATTTTTGTCACATGAGATGGCAGCAGCTTTCCACCAAAGTGTTTGTGTCCTGGGTGGCTTCCTGGTAATACTATTGCATTGTCCTCTGCATAGTTGTTGATGAAGTTCATAACTCGCTGCAAGTCCTCATGCTTCAGGTGTAACCTGCGCTTGCTTGGGCCATCTATTTTTGAATTAGACCATTCTTCTTGTATGACTTGTGGAGGAGAGTCAGGCGTGTTCTATTGATGCTGAAAAACAAATTCCAGTTACAAATATTTTAGCAATAAAAGATGAGGCTTACCCAGACACAATTCTCTAAATTGACATCTAGCTAAGTGGATGGGTCTCTATTGTCTAGACCTGTTCACATGTTCATGAAATACAATAGATGGGCGTAATCACCCCCAGACACACCTGGCTAACTTGATGGGTCATGTAATCATTGGGCAAAGTAGAGTCTTTTGTTTAGATATGTAAATTAGCTAGATAGCTAGCTAGCAAAACAATGAACCATTATCCCAATCTATACAGTACTAGGAATACAAACCAATTGCCATAGCTAGCCACGACGCATGAAATGCTGTAGTATGAATCTGCAGGTAGCTAAAGCTAACCAACTAGGTTCCATTTTAGCTATCTAGCTAACATTAGGCTATAACTAGCAATGCAAATGATTTTTTTAGATATATATAATATTACTAAGCAGATCATGTAATCATCTGGCGAAGTGGAGTCTTTTGTTTAGACATGTAAATTAGCTAGCTAGCTAGTTAAACAATGAAAAATTATCCCAACCAATACAGTACTAGCAATACAAACCGATTGTCATAGCTAGCCACCATGCATGAAATGCTGTAGTATGCTGAAATAATAGATCCCAGAAATGACTATATGCACAAAACGCTTATTTCTCTCAAATGTTTTGCACAAATATGTTTACATCGCTGTTAGTGAGCATTTCACCTTTGCCAAGATGATCCATCCACCTGACAGGTGTGGCATATCAAGAAGCTGATTAAAGAGCATGATCATTACATAGGTGCACCTTGTGCTGGAGACAAGAAAAGGCCACTAAAATGTGCAGTTTTGTCACACAACACAATGCTACAGATGTCTCAAGTTTTAAGGGAGAGTGCAATTGGCATGTTGACTGCAGGAATGTCCACCAGAGCTGTTGCCAGAGAATTTAATGTTCATTTCTCTACCATAAGCCACCTCACCAGGGTCTTGATCTGACTGTAGTTCGGCATCGTAACCGACTTCAGTGGACAAATGCTCACCTTCGATGGCCACTGGCACGCTGGAGAAGTGTGCTTTTCACAGATTAATCCCGGTTTACACTGTACCGGGCAGATGGCAGACAGCGTGTATGAGGTTGTGTGGGTGAGCGGTTTGCTGATGTCAACGTTGTGAACACCCCATGGTGGTGGTGGGGTTATGGTATGAGCAGGCATAAGCTACGGACAACGAACACGATTGCATTTTATTGATGGCAATTTCAATGCACATAGTTACCGTGACGAGATCCTGAGGGCCATTGTCGTGCCATTCATCCGCCGCCCTCACCTCATGTTTCAGCATGATAATGCACAGCCCCATGTCGCGAGGATCTGTACACAATTCCTGGAAGCTGAAAATGTCCCAGTTCTTCCATTGCCTGCAAACTCACCATAAATGTCATCCATTGAGCATGTTTGGGATGCTCTGGATCGACGTGTACGACAGTGTGTTCCAGTACCTGCCAATATCCAGCAACTTCGCACAGCCATTGAAGAGGAGTGGGACAACATTCTACAGGCCACAATCAACAGCCTGATCAACAGCCTGATGCAAGAGGCAAATGGTGTTCACACCAGATACTGACTGGTTTTCTGATCCACGCCTCTATCTTTTTTTAAAGGACCAACAGATGCATTTCTGTATTTCCAGTCATGTGAAATCCATAGATTAGGGCCTAATTATTTTATTCAATTAACTGATTTCTTTATTTGAACTGTAACTCAGTAAAATTGTTGAAATTGTTGCATATGGCGTTTATATTTTGTTCAATACTATCAGTTGAACATCATCATTGTCATCAACCCCGTATCCATCTTCCTTTCCTCCCTTCTCCCACATTTTGAGAAAGGGGAAAGCAGAGATGACATGAGGAATCACCCAATTACAATTGAGGGTCACCCAGGGTTCGCAATCGGCATTCCTGATGCTGCTTTGAGATGGAACAATGTAGTAGTGTCACCTGTCATGTGTACTGTAGCTAACTGCCTTTATGGAAATTCGAAGTAAGCTTTATTTAAAAATGGCTTTTCAATGGCTGTATTGTTAAGTGGGTTATTTTGTAAAAAAAAACATATACATATTATTAGTGTAATCATGTATTATTATTATTATGAAAGAATATGAAATGATGTCAACACCAGGTTATGAAGGTTTTTCATTCCACATTCACAAATGTTTCCAAATTACCATGACTCTCTGTTGCTATGTATGGAGGCATATAGCTGTCGATGTAATTTGCATGTCATTGTCTTCACGCAGTCAGAAGCGCTGTTCACAAGTGTCACCGCAGTGAACAAGTCCATATCTTTGGCCTGTAGTAGTCTGTTAGGCGGCTCGAAAAGTGACAACAGTTTCATAACAAGGTGCGCAATGAAAAGAAAACTGCGCTGCGTAATGGCACGAAGCAGCCCGGTAGCCTCGACGCGCACCTCCGCTCCAAGGCCTCGTGTGTTTTCCACCTCGGTCAGTAATGTGGATATGTCGTGAAAACTCTTCACCACAACTTTGACCGTTGTCAAGTGGCCAGTCCATCTCTGGTTCAAGAGACGTTTCAGGGTATCGCCTTTGTACAGAATAGCCACGGTTGGCTTCCTGATGAAGTTGTACAGCATGTTGCATACTCCAAAAAAATAATCGACAGCTGCTTCACTGGACATGGCATGAATCACAACCAGATGAAGTTGGTGATTAAAGCAGTGAATATATGGTATGTTATGATCCAGCTTGTTTTGGAGCAATTTCTACACACCACCATGCCTGCCAGACATGAGTGATGCGCCATCATAAACTTGACTCAGGATTTTGTCCGTGCTGAGTCCGGCGCTGGTGAGCTCATCAATGATGACACCTGTCAGAGCCTCTGCATCACTTTTCTCAGATGTGGCCATTACCAAGAGGCGCTCACACAGACCATAGTGTTTGTCAACAAAACGCACAACTACAGATATGTTTTCTTGGCTTAAAGGATCCCGTGTGACATCCACTTTAATACCAGCTATCGCCGACTTGTCTCACTATCTCCTCTGTCACGAGATTGCTCATCATTTCGAGAATCTCGTTTTGTATCTGTGGGCTGGTATAGCGTGCATTCTGTGGGATTGTTTTTGTAATCCGTGTCAGTTCAGGATCTTTGCGCATGGTGTACTCAAAGAGAGACAAAAACAGCCCCATTGAGCTATTATCATCTAGCACACTGGCAAAACCAGCATTATCTCCACGTAACGGCAATTGATTCACCACTAAAAACTCCAGCATATCAATTACAGCTGACATGTAGTATCTGTTGCGAGCCAGTTGCTCTAAATTTAAGAGTGGAAATCTCTTTTCCTGTCTCTCTACGTTTTTCTGAATCTCTCCACATTGCTTCACAGGCTAACTGTTCTTTTGAAGCTGCATGCTTATTTAAGCCCTTGCCTGTTCCAATTGCATGCTTCCAATCATTACATCCCTTAATGGAGAAGTTTGCGTCCGATGATACAGATTTGAATTTCCTGCACGCATAACAAAATGCGGAGTCCTTTTCCACCGAGTACTCAAGCCAGTCCCTGTTCAAATACCAGCTAGAGCAGGGGTGTCAAACGTACGGCCCGCAAACGGGTTTAATCCGGCCCGCGAGATGATTTAAAAAATAAAAGAATTTTTTTTTATTTTTTTTTATTTTTTAAGTATAAAAATGCGCTGCAATTTTTCAATAAAATAAACTGCTGTTCCAATTTCGTCCACTGGATGGCGCAATAGCAATTGTGTTAAGCAAGCAAACTGTTTATACCGGGGCAGAGCAAGTAGGTCAAGCACGTGCAGCCAATGAGCTACTTTGTTTTGCCCGCGATATTTATTACGGCTTCTACTTTTAACATTATGTGCTTTGGCACCCTCATTGCCCCAATATGTCTCTGTCAAAAAAGAGAAAAGTGGACGCAGAGTGCAGAGTGTTCCAAGAAAAATGGTCATCCTATTTAATCACGGAATTGAATGGGAAAGCTGTATGTTTGGTGTGTTCAGAGCATGTTGCAGTGCTGAAAGAATATAACCTTCGTCGCCACTATGTGAGTCTTCATGCCGACAAATATGACAACTTTCAAGGACAGCGGAGATGAGAGAAGGTGAATGAACTGTTGGCGGGTCTGAAGAAACAGCAGTCTGTGTTTACTCACAGCCGAGACATCAGTGACGCTGCAGTGAAAGCTAGCTACCTCATTGCTAATGAAATCGCAGTGGCTTCAAAACCATTTAGTGAGGGTGAATTTGTAAAAACATGCATGATGAAGGCAGCTGAGATTTGGTGCCCTGAAAAGCGGCAGGCTTTTGCAAATATCAGCCTGACAAGAAACACAGTTGCAGACAGGATTTCCGATCTTTCAGTGGATTTGGACAGCCAGTTGAAGCAAAAAGTAAAGTCATTTATTGCGTTTTCGGTTGCAATTGATGAAAGCACGGACATTACAGATGTTGCACAACTGGCCATTTTTTCATCCGCGGAGTTGATGACACATTGACCGTCACCGAGGAGTTCGTGGAGTTGGTGCCGATGACAGATACAACGACAGCAGCTGATATTTTTACCGCACTGGTCGGCGCGCTGATCAGGGTCGGAGTGGACTGGTCCCGCGCTGTCAGCCTGGCTACAGAAGGTGCGCCCTCAATGATCGGGAAAAAAGCAGGCGTTGTGACAAAGTTCAGAGAGAAAGTGCAATCTGCAAATGGAGGACGTGATTTTTTGACTTTTCACTGTATTTTGCACCAGGAGGCTTTGTGTTGCAAGTCATTAAAGATGGATAACGTCATGAAGGTGGTCATCCAAACTGTTAATTTCATCCGATCCAGAAGCCTGAATCACCGTCAGTTTGACAGCCTTCTCAGAGAGAAAGACCACATCTATGGCCTGCCATACCACACTGAGGTAAGATGGTTAAGCCGAGGTGCTGTGCTGAGGCGTTTCTTTGCTTTGATTTACGAGAAGAAATTGAACAGTTCATGGAAGAAAATGGCAAACCAGTGTTAGAATTTCATTCCGCAGAATGGATGCCGGACCTTGCATTTATGGTGGATGTTACAGAGCACCTGAATAACTTGAACAAACAGCTGCAAGGGCGCAACAATACGTTCTTTCAAGTTGAAGCTGTCATTGTGGGAGACGCAACTTGCCGGTGGTGATGCAGCTCACTTCCCCTGTCTGAAACTGGACTGTTACGGGAGTTTGAGCAACGCTTTCAGATTTATGTTTATATGTTTTTATGTTGATGTGCTATTGTTTTTAATTGATTTTATTTTATTTGTATATTTAACCTATTCTTGACTCTGTGGTTCTTGCACTTGTTTGGGGAACAGGATTTCATTATTTTTATCTACATTTCTGCCTGAGAAATGACACCCTGATATAGTTCTGTGATCTGTGAAACAGTTCTGTTAATCACTGAGGCATTGTGTGTTTGTGTGTTCTTTTTCTTTAACATTTTCAAATAAACTTGACGTGTTTTATGATTAATAGTGATGTTGTGCTTGTACTATTTTGGACACACTGTCCTCAGGCTCCAGCTTTATGTTGTATGTTGATCGTATTAAAACAAAGAAAACAATCTGAAGTTGTTGTTTTTAAGTTATATATACCATGATTTTTCCGGTCCGGCCCACTTGGGAATAGATTTTCCTCCATGTGGCCCCTGAGCTAAAATGAGTTTGACACCCCTGAGCTAGAGGAAAATTATCGTTTTTTTTAACCAAACATTTTGACTGAATATTTCCTCAACACAACCTGTTTGGGTTTGTCCATGCCGAGGTCACTCATACCCACTGATTCAACAGGCAGTTGTGGCCCAAATGCTGCCCCGGACTCCACGGAGCTACTAGCATCAGGCTCAGACTGTCGTCCAGGGTCTCCTTCTCCAACTACAACATCAGGAAGCGTCGGTGTCGTATCCAATTTGGCAGAGGAGACTGTTGGTGGGCTTTTCAACCACTTACGGATATATATGACGAACTGAAGCGAGTAAGCCGGCGAAAACTCATCCAGCTTTCAAAAATGCGCGGTAAATGTTGAGCGGCTACACTGACCTAGGCTACGTCACGTACGTAGCCTAACTTTCTTTTTATTAAGGCCGTGATAGGCTGTTGCAGTGTAGATTCCCATCAATCAAACAAAATCACACCATTGTTTCTTTATATTTTTTATGTTTTAATGATAAAGAATGCAACATTAATGCAACACAAAATTAGCAACTATTATAATATATATATATATATATTTTTTTTTTACATTTACATTTACGTCATTTAGCAGACGCTCTTATCCAGAGCGACTTACAAAATTGGTGCATTCACCTTACAGCCAGTGGATAACCACTTTACAACCATTTTATTTTTTTATTTTTTTGTGGGGTGAGGTAAGGTGGGGGTAGAAGGATTACTTTATCCTAACCCAGGTATTCCTTAAAGAGGTGGGGTTTCAAGTGTTGTTCCACCATTGGGGTGCGAGAGCAGCGAACAGTTTTGACTGGGCTGAGCGGGAACTGTGCTTCCACAGAGGTAGGGGGGCCAGCAGGCCAGAGGTGGATGAACGCAATGCCCTCGTTTGGGTGTAGGGACTGATCAGAGCCTGAAGGTACGGAGGTGCCTTCACAGCTCCGTAGGCAAGCACCATGGTCTTGTAGCAGATGCGAGCTTCAACTGGAAGCCAGTGGAGTGTGCGGAGGAGCGGGGTGACGTGAGAGAACTTGGGAAGGTTGAACACCAGACGGGCTGCGGCATTCTGGATGAGTTGTAGGGGTTTAATGGCACAGGCAGGGAGCCCAGCCAACAGCGAGTTGCAGTAATCCAGACGGGAGATGACAAGTGCCTGGATTAGGACCTGTGCCGCTTCCTGTGTAAGGCAGGGTCGTACTCTCCAAATGTAGTAGAGCATGAACCTACAGGATCTGGTCACCGCCTTGATGTTAGCGGAGAACGACAGGGTGTTGTCCAGGGTCACGCCAAGGCTTTTTGCACTCTGGGAGGAGGACACAACAGAGTTGTCAACCGTGATGGCGAGATCATGGAACAGGCAGTCCTTCCCCGGGAGGTTCAGCTTGACGTGGTGATCCGTCATCCACACTGATATGTCTGCCAAACATGCAGAGATGCGATTCGCAACCTGGTTATCAGAAGGGGGAAAGGAGAAGATTAGTTTTGTTTCGTCTGCGTAGCAATGATAGGAGAGGCCATGTGAGGATATGACAGAGCCAAGTGACTTGGTGTATAGCGAGAATAGAAGGGGGCCTAGAACTGAGCCCTGGGGGACACCAGTGGTGAGAGCACGTGGTGCGGAGACAGATTCTTGCCACACCACTTGGTAGGAGCGACCTGTCAGGTAGGACGCAATCCAAGAGTGAGCCGCGCCGGAGATGCCCAACTCGGAGAGGGTGGAGAGGAGGATCTGATGGTTCACAGTATCAAAGGCAGCAGACAGGTCTAGAAGGACAAGAGCAGAGGAAAGAGAGTTAGCTTTGGCAGTGTGGAGAGCCTCCGTGACACAGAGAAGAGCAGTCTCAGTTGAATGACCAGTCTTGAAACCTGACTGGTTTGGATCAAGAAGGTCATTCTGAGAGAGATAGCAAGAGAGTTGGCTAAAGACGGCACGCTCAAGAGTTTTGGAGAGAAAAGAAAGAAGGGAGACTAGTCTGTAGTTGTTGACATCGGAGGGATCGAGTGTAGGTTTTTTGAGAAGGGGTGCAACTCTCGCTCTCTTGAAGACGGAAGGGACATAGCCAGCGGTCAAGGATGAGTTGATGAGCGAGGTGAGGTAAGGGAGAAGGTCTCCGGAAATGGTCTGGAGAAGAGAGGAGGGGATAGGGTCAAGCGGGCAGGTTGTAGGGTGGCCGGCCGTCACAAGTCGCAAGATTTCATCTGGAGAGAGAGGGGAGAAAGAAGTCAAAGCATAGGGTAGGGCAGTGTGAGCAGGACCAGCAGTGTCATTTGACTTAACAAACGAGGATCGGATTTCGTCAACCTTCTTTTCAAAATGGATTCAGCAGGGAGGTGAAGGTGGTAAAGAGCTTCCTAGGGTTAGAGGCAGATGCTTGGAATTTAGAGTAGTAGAAAGTGGCTTTAGCAGCAGAAACAGAGGAAGAAAATGTAGAGAGGAGGGAGTGAAAAGATGCCAAACCCGCAGGGAGTCTAGTTTTCCTCCATTTCCGCTCGGCTGCCCGGAGCCCTGTTCTGTGAGCTCGCAATAAGTCGTCATGCCATGGAGCAGGAGGGGAGGACCGAGCCGGCCGGGAGGATAGGGGACATAGAGAGTCAAAGGATGCAGAAAGGGAGGAGAGGAGGGTTGAGGAGGCAGAATCAGGAGATTGGAGGGAGAAGGATTGAGCAGAGGGAAGAGATGATAGGATGGAGGAGGAGAGAGTAGTGGGAGAGAGAGAGGGAAGGTTGCGACGACGCATTACCATCTGAGTAGGGACAGAGTGAGTAGTGTTGGAGGAGAGCGAGAGAGAAAAGGATACAAAGTAGTGGTCGGAGACATGGAGGGGAGTTGCAGTGAGATTAGTAGAAGAACAGCATCTAGTAAAGATGAGGTCAAGCGTATTGCCTGCCTTGTGAGTAGGGGGGGAAGGTGAGAGGGTGAGGTCAAAAGAGGAGAGGAGTGGAAAGAAGGAGGCAGAGAGAAATGCATCAAAGGTTGACGTAGGGAGGTTAAAGTCACCCAGAACTGTGAGGGGTGAGCCATCCTCAGGAAAGGAACTTATCAAGGCGTCAAGCTCATTGATGAACTCTCCAAGGGAACCTGGAGGGCGATAAATGATAAGGATGTTAAGCTTGAATGGGCTAGTGACTGTGACAGCATGAAATTCAAATGAGGAGATAGACAGATGGGTCAGGGGAAAAAGAGAGAATGTCCACTTGGGAGAGATGAGGATTCCTGTGCCACCACCCCGCTGACCAGATGCTCTCGGGGTATGCAAGAACACATGGTCAGACGAGGAGAGAGCAGTAGGAGTAGCAGTGTTTTCAGTGGTAATCCATGTTTCCGTCAGCGCCAAGAAGTCGAGGGACTGGAGGGTAGCATAGGCTGAGATGAACTCTGCCCTATTGGCCGCAGAACGGCAGTTCCAGATGCTGCCGGAGACCTGGAACTCCATGTGGGTCGTGCGCGCAGGAACCACCAGGTTAGAGTGGCAGCAGCCACGCGGTGTGAGGCGTTTGTATAGCCTGTGCGGAGAGGAGAGAACAGGGATAGACAGACGCATAGTTGACAGGCTACAGAAAATGGCTATAATAATGCAAAGGAGATCGGAATGAAATGAACTAAACATCTGGGAAAGCGAGAGAGCGGGGCCTCCTTCACTTACGTTTCACTGAAATATAACTCTCACAACTTCCACCTCAGAAAGATCCACCTCACTTTTTAAGAGATCTGTGCCTCAAGTGGGGGTTGCCAAGCATTTTTGGGGGCGGGCCCGGCCCCCTATGGCCCGCCCATAGCGACGGGTGTGGTCCTCTTAAGCACATTATTTCAATATTTCCTAGCTCTGAATTGACGCAGGTTACACTTTTGCAAAACTACTCGGTTAAAAATAAGAGCATGAATGACAATAAAGGTATGACTTTAATTATATGCATAATGATGTAGTAAACAACATCGCTCAGCGTGGGAACTTTTGGTGGGGGGGAAGTAGCCTTTATAAGTCTCCATGGTGGGTAAAGACCATCACTTCGTTGTCTTGTTGGGAATAGTAATAATTTGTGACAGTACGCATTGTATTAGTCTAAGAGTTGTTTTTCATTTTATTTCTCACATTAAAAATACATTTGAGAAGGATTTGAGAAGCGAATTGCTTGCAGTTGTACATATGACGCACAGACACACTAAAGCTGTACAGTGTAGTTAGAAAAGACAGTTTACATTATTTGCAGATGTGTTCCCTTTTATTTACAAATCGAAAAATTTAACATTTGAAATGAATGTGGCAGAACAGTTAAGCCAAGAGTTCCTGTGGGAGTCTTCTCCTTCAGTCTTTTTGCCTCCTATGCCTCGTTTCCCATTAGATGGGATTTTCCCAATGCCAACTTCACCTGAGACAGCCGCTATCCAGTGTCATGTGTTGCTGAATTACAGATCTCGCTATCCCAATGTCGCTGCTGTCCATGGTGCTGAAATATCCAATCTCGGCTATTTGCATACATAGGACCATTCACACTTGACACCACACACACAAGTTAATGCTTTTTCTCTCACACACTTTTGAACATTGTACAACCTGCAACAAGACACTGAAACAACACTTAATTTCAAGTTTGTTTCTTTCTGAATAAAGATGAAATCAATGTGTGGAAGGAGATTGGACAATGTATAGGCATTCCCTATAGCTGTTTTTGACTGGAGCATGATCCGATTGCTTTGTTTGAGCCAGAATGGAAATTTGGTCTGAGAAACGACGCCCATTATAGCATGACTATTTCAGAGAGAATTAACTTTATGTTATATGTAAAAATATAAATAAGGCAGTGTTTATATGACCCCCTTTCAAACAGTCACTTATTTATCACTTTCTTGCAGATATACAGTGCATTCAGAAAGTATTCATACCCCTTAACTTATTCCACATGTTGTTTTCTTACAGCCTGAATTCAAAATGGATTCAATTATAATATTTTCTCTCACGCAGCTACACACAATACCCCATAATGACAAAGTGAAAACACGCTTTTGAAATTTCTGCAAATGTATTGGAAATTACATACAGAAATATCTCATTTACATAAGTATTCCCACCCCTGAGTCGATTAAAGCTGTGTCTTTCTGGGTAAATCTCCAAGAGCTTTGCACAACTGGATTGTAAAATATATGCAATATACATTATATAGACAGCCATTTTTTTTTTGCCATAGGTTTTCAAGCCGAATTAAGTCAAAACTGTAACTAAGCCACTCAGAAACATTCAATGTCGTCTTGGTAAGCAACTCCAGTGAATATTTGGCCTTGTGTTTTAGGTTATTGTCCTGCTGAAGAGGGAATTTGTCTCCCAGTGTTTGTTGGAAAGCAGACTGAACCAGGTTTTCCTCTAGGAATCTGCCTGTACTTAGCTCTATGCCGTTTATTTTTATCCTAAAAAAGTATCTAGTCCTTGCCAATGACATGCATACCCATAACATGATGCAGCCACCACCATGCTTGGAAATATGAAGAGTGGTACTCAGTGATGTGTTGTGTTGGATTTGCCCAAAACATTACGCTTTGTATTTAGGGCATGAAGTTCATTTCTTTGCCACATTATTTGCAGTTTTACTTTAGTGCCTGATTGCAAACACAATGCATGTACAGGTTTCCTTCTTTTACATTTACATTTTAGTCATTTAGCAGACGCTCTTATCCAGAGCGACTTACAGTTAGTGAGTGCATACTCTGTCAATTAGGTTAGTATTGTGGAGTAACTACAATGTTGATGATTCATCCTCAGTTTTCTCCTATCAAAGCATTAAACTTTCTAACTGTTTTAAAGTCACCATTGGCCTCATGGTGAAATCCCTGAGCGTTTTCCTTCCTCTCTGGCAGCTGAGTTAGGATGGACACCTGTATTTATGTGGTGACTGGGTGTATTGATACACCATCCAAAGCGTAATTAATACCTTCACCATGCTCAAAGGAATATTCAATGTCTGCTTTTTTTGTACCCATCTACCAAAAGGTGCCCTTTTTTGCGAGGCATTGGAAAACCTCCCTGGTCTTCATGGTTGAATCTATGTTTGAAATTCACTGCTCGACTGAGGGACCTAATAGATAATTGCATGTGTGGGGTACAGAGATTGTGTAGTCGTTCAAAAATCACTATTATTGCACACATAGTGAGTCCATCCAACTGATTATGTGACTTGTTAAGCACATTTTTACTCCTGAGCTTATTTAGGCTTGCCATAACAAAGGGTTGAAAACTAATTGATTAGATTACTAGATACTAGACTCTGTCAATATGTTTTTGGAAGTGGCTCTGCATTTCTTGCATACATATCATATTTATTTAAGGATTATGACGACTTTCTAAAAGGACAAAGCTGTTTCTGTGTGCTCCCTTGTCTCCACTGTCACTCACCACATCCCTCGATGCGTGCAAACAGAGCATCTATATTAGGGATGGGCAACTCCAGTCCTCGGGACCTGATTGGTGTTAAACTTTTTCCCCAGCCCCAGCTAACACGTTTGACTCTAATAATCAAGTACTCATGGGTTTCAGTTTAGAATGCAATAAGTTTAATCATCTGTGTTTGCTAGGGATGGGGAAAAAGTGTGACACCCCTCCGACCCCCAAGGACTGGAATTGTCCATCCCTGATCTATATGGTAGGACCAGTACCAGACCTGAATGAATGTGTCTGTTTTGAATATTCACGGAGACAGAATGATGTGGTTGATAGCAGAGACGTCATGCCAAAAGGGGGCACAGGGTCACTTGCCCCCTCAGATTTGTGATGTTTAAATTTGTCTTGTTATATTTTCTCTGTCATACTACTAACCATGAAGTTGGCTTTAGCTAGCCCAGATAGGATCCCAATCTCCCAACCTAATAACTACACTGAACAAAAATATAAACGCAACATGTAAAGTGTTGGTCCCATGTTTCATGAACTGAAATAAAAATCCCAGAAATGTTCCATTCGCACAAAAAGCTTATTTTTCTCAAATTGTGTACACATATTTGTTTACATCCCTGTAAGCGAGCATTTCTCCTTTGCCAAGATAATCCATCCACCTGACAAATATGGCATATCAAGAAGCTGATTAAACAGCATGATAATTACACAGGTGCACCTTGTGCTGAGGACAATAAAATGCCACTCTAAAATGTGCAGTTTTGTCACACAACACAATGCACAGATGTTTCAAGTTTTGAGGCAGCGTGCAATTGGCTTACGGACTGCAGGAATGTCCACCAGAGCTGTTGCCAGATACGTTTATGTTTATTTCTCAACCATAAGCCAAGGCGGCTTTAGAGAATTTGGCAGTACTTCTAACTGGCCTCACGACTTCAGACCACTTGTAAAGCAGCGTATGGGCGAGCTGTTGGCTGATGTCAACGTTGTGAATGCCCCATAGTGGCAGTGGGGTTATGGTATGGGCAGGCATAAGCTACGGACAATGAATACAATTGCATTTTATCGATGACAATTTGAATGCACAGAGATACCGTGGGATAGTGTACGTGCACAAAGTGAATTTGTAACATGTATATCATTCTTACTTGTTGTTCTTTATATTTACTACCATTGCCTATTGTAAGTTGCCTCTCTGTGTTTTACTGTGTTGTGTAATACTCCGCAGGTAGCATTATGCCATTAATACAGCCCTTCCTTTGTTAATAGCGTTGTTGCTCTACTTGTGCTATCAGTTATTGTGCATATTCATTACCCCTGTTATCTGTCCATTACAGGACCACTATCATTCCACTACCTTTCCATGTCCATTTCATCCGTGTGTGTCAATAAAGTATCCTTGAATGTAACTCTGAGGTTGCCTTATTCCCCTCTTACCGGGGGAGGTGAAAGCGCAACCTGGTCTCAGAACATTTCGTATTATTCTGTATGTACAAAGCTGTGATCAAGGCAAAGGGTGGCTACATTGAAGAATCTCACATCTCAAACATATTTTGATATGTGTAACACGTTTTTGGTTACTACATGATGCCATATGTGTTATTTAATAGTTTTGATGTCTTCACTATTATTCTACAATGTAGAAAATACACAAGACACAGAGGAGGAGAAACTATCCAACACCCTGGGAGAGAGAACGAGTGACCTCAGTCGAACTCACAGCCAGAAAGATGGGTTAGATACAGGAGAGGAGGAGGTTACCCCGGATGCCATCACCCCTGCTCCTGTGAGCAAGGAATGAGAGGGGAAGCCTTCTAATCAGGCCAACGGGCAGGCGGAGCGAGAGGTCATAGTGATAGTGATTCACACCCAGAGAGAGACAGACAACCCATACAACCTCTTGGCTGAGATTAACCACACAGAGGTAGAGGCAGAGGGCCTTCAGGGCAAGCCAGTCAGCCTGCCTGCTCTGATCCTCAAGTCAATTGTATTTAAATTCATATTCATTAAAGATTTTTAGTCAAGACTTGAAAAGTGCCATTTATTTCAAATGATAATTATTCAGTGTCTGCAACCCTCAAGAACCAGGGTGAGTCTGGGTCGCCCTTTAACTGGGCAAACACAACTTGCATATCGTCATAGACTAGACCGAAACGTTAATCTTTTAACCTTGCTTAAATAAAACAATGCATTTTTAATAGTGAGCAAGAGTTTTCTATGATGATTAAAGTTTTTTTGTCGCGCCCTCCACTTTTTTGTCAAATAATACATCTAAAAAAAATTTAATAAGTTAATTATTAAAAGCATTAAAATTGCGATTGGGATGTTTCCCACTTATTTATACAACCTACTCCACAAAGTTTAGAGAAATGTTCTGAAATTAATTAAGAATTAAACAGAAGAAAATCAGAATTGAAGGCAACTATAATGCAAAGAATTTAATGGTCTATGGTTCAATCCTGTTTCTGGTCTAATGAATAATTAATATTGTTCCTCCTCTTCCTTGTGGCAAGCGCAGCAGCACACTGCCCTCCAAAGCCTGCAAAAAAAACGCTGGACTGCCCCTTTCCTCGCCCTGCATGGAACATCCAGGGTCACGTCCTTGGTGACGTGTGGGGTGACGTCCAGGGTGACCACAGCAACATCCTCTGGAAAGGGACAAAAGCAGGACAGAATGTAAATAAATGCAAACCGTAGGTTCTAAACACTGGCCAGTTGAATGGGATCTTTTATTTCAGCTCATGAAACATGGGACCAACACTTGACATGTTATCATGATGAACGGCACCTGTCAGAGTGCTTTCTATAAGTCTTACTCACCTGCTTGGATGTCAGATGGCAGAGTGGCGTAGACGGCCACCATGAGAGGCTTTTCTTCAGGTGTGACGTCCACAACCTCCAAGAGTGAAGAAGCAGGGTATGCATCTGTGTTAGGGGTGAGGTCCACAAGCTCCAGGTGGGAAGAAGCAGGATCTGCCTCTGTGTTTGGGGTGATGTCCACAACCTCTAGGTGGGAAGAAACCGGGTCTGCATCTGTGTTAGGGGTGATGTCCACAAACTCCAGGTGGGGAGAAGCAGGATCTGCCTCTGTGTTTGGGGTGATGTCCACAACCTCCAGGTGGGAAGATGCCAGGTGTGCCTCTTTGTTAGAATTGATGTCCGCAATCTCTAGGTGGGAAGAAGCCGGGTCTGCCTCTGTGTTTGGGGTGATGTCCACAAGCTCCAGGTGGGAAGAAGCCGGATCTGTCTCTGTGTTAGGGGTGGTTTCCACAACCTCCTGATAGGAAGAAGCCGGGTCTAACTCTGTGTTAGGGGTGATGACCACAAACTTCAGGTGGGTAGAAGCCGTCTCAGCCTCTGTGTTAGGGGTGATGTCCACAAGCTCCTTGTGGGAAGAAGCCAGGTGTGCCTCTTTGTTAGGGGTGATGTCCACAACCTCCAGGTGGGAAGAAGCAAGGTGTGCCTCTTTGTTAGGGGTGATGTCCACAACCTCCAGGTGAGAAGAAGCCGGGTCTGCCTCTGTGTTAGGGGTGATGTCCACAACCTCCAGGTGGGAAGATGCTGGGTCTGCCTCTGAGTTATGGGTGATGTCAACAACCATACGGTGGGAAGAAGCAGGGTCTGACTCTGTGTTAGGGGTGATGTCCACAAACTTCAGGTGGGTAGAAGCCGTCTCAGCCTCTGTGTTAGGGGTGACGTTCACAACCTCCATGTGGGAAGAAGCCAGGTGTGCCTCTTTGTTAGGGTTGATGACCGCAATCTCTAGGTGGGAAGAACCCGGGTCTGCCTCTGTGTTTGGGGTGATGTCCACAAGCTCCTGATGGGAAGAAGCCAGGTGTGCCTCTGTGTTAGGGGTGATGTCCTCAACTTCCAGGTGGTAAGATACTGGGTCTGCCTCTGTGCTACGGGTTTTGTCAGCAACCTCCAGGTGGGAAGAAGCCAGGTGTGCCTCTGTGTTAGGGGTGATGTCCAAAACCACTATGTGGGAAGAAGCCGGGTCTTCCTCTCTGCTACGGGTGATGTCAACAACATCTAGGTGGGGAGAAGCTGGGTCAAACTCTGTGTTAGGGGTGAATCCCTCAACCTCCAGGTGGGCAGAAGCCGGGTCTTTCTCTGTGTTAGGGGTGATGTCCACAACCTCCGGGTGGGAAGAAGCTGGGTCTGCCTCTGTGTTATGGGGGATTTCCACAACCTCCAGGTGGGAAGAAGCCTGGTCTGCATCTGTGTTAGGGGTGACAATTAAAATCCTGATTGGCTCTACTACTACAAGGCACCAGGATGTCATGACAAAAGGCATCTGTCAGAGTGCTTTCTATGAGTGCTACTCACCTGCTTGGATATCAGCTGGTAGTGTGGCGGAGAAGGCCACCACTAGGACAGGGGGAACTCGCAGGGTGTCTGCAGTAGGCTGGAAGTAGCTTTTCACCTCGTCCGCCACAAAGGCACAGACAGAGCTCATAAAAAAAGGGGTCTTGAGGTCATCCAGGGAGAAGGACTGGCTGATTCTCCCGAGGATCGACCTCACAGAGTCAAAAGCAGCAGCCCGGGAGAAAGGGGTGTGAGGAGAAGAGGCCTTCAACGTGTTGGAGAGCTTCTCCCCTACGGCCACCACCATACTCACAGCCATCCCGCTTAGGAGGATGGGGTGATCTGAATGGCCTTCCTCTGGCTGAAGCCACAGGGCCAGGAGGATCCTGGGCACCAGCTCCACCACCACCTGGGATGGGCTGAGCAGGTTGCTACAGGGCTTATTGGACAGCTTGTCCAGAATGCTCCTCACAGCTCTCTCCACGATGATGTGGACCTTGGGGTCGCTGAAATCAACAAAAAGCAGCAGAGAACGCTAAACGATGTGCAATGTTCACACAGAGAACACTGCCCTAGTTATTTTCTGCATAGCTCCAGATGTGTAGATGAATGGAGCAAGCTGTATGCAGGGCAATACATGGAACTCACATGTCAGCGCCAGCTGGAGAGGTGGTGTGCATAGAGCGGCGGAGCTTGCAGACAGCCTTGTGCTCCATGTCAATCATTTTTAGGCAGGTGTTTACTTCCCAGGTCTGCCGTAGGAAACAGGAAGTCCCATTAGTGTAATTTCACAACAGATATATTCTGCTGTACTGACTAGTTGTTGAAAGGCTAGAAAGGAGCTCACTGACTGATAGTCTAAGTCTCTAACTCTCATTCTCTTACCAGCCGAGCGAGTTCGTTCCCCTCCTCCAGGGTTTCCTTCCACACCCTTCAAATAAAACACAAAGCATTTCAACTTTCCTGGCTTCCTATTGATCTGTTGTTTATTTTACCCACACCTCCTGGAGTGCTGCTGGTGACAGAGAATGGCAGTGAAGGTGAGAGCTGACGTGGTACTCACCTCTCCCTAAGGGATTTTTTGCCCTGAGACACCAGCCAGTCGCTCATGTGCTCCATGGTGACATGGGGCGAGACCTGGCCTCGACTCTGGAGCAGCAGATAGTGGACCATGAACTTCTTCTGCAAGATGAGGTAAGGTGTGAGACCGTGCCACTAAAGACCATATAATGTGCTTTCAGAAGGGCCTCATTTCACAACTGCTCATGTCTCACAATTTGCAAGTCATATTAAAAACTCTTATGACCATCTTCTCTAAACTGTCTTGAAATAAAACTCTTGTTTTGGGATTAAATCTATCTCTTTTTTTCTGTGGTTACTTTTTTTTGTGGGATGAATCTTACCTGTTTATTGTAATATGCTTCCTCCCAGCAGGCCTGCAGAGTCTGAAAATAAAGGCTGCTTCTACAGAATTCCTTTGAAGATAATTAAAACAATTATGCTTTATTAGGTACATTATGCACAGGCATTTACAGTATGCCAAAAGGAATATCTCCTAAGATTACCTTAGTGGGACCATAAGTGAACTCAGGAATGCTCCCAACCCTATCCATGGTCAGAGGGGGACGAAATGCAGCGCTATAAATATACGGGATGCTCTAGAGATAACAGGAATGACTTAAAGTCGCGAATGATCAATGCCTGTGGAGTCGTCCAATATGCTGCGCTGAGAATTGAGTTGTAGGCGATATTTGGATATGTTTGGCGCAATTTACATGTTTACATTCTATTGCCATGGAGAAATTGAGTTTCTAGAACCTGTTTTCTTCTATGTCTTTATTTCGTGAAATATTAAGATCTTTATTTTGTCATAATGTGTATATGAGGACGTTGGAGCCCGTTCCGATTCATGACGCGGTTATCCAGGTGCATGTTGCATAGACCTACTAATCCAACCTTGGCTTACACATTAAATTAAATTAGTATATATGCCTATACAAATCTATTGACCCCACCATTTAAATCAATGATTGTCAATTGAAAATGTGGTAGTTGTGTTATCCTGTTGTGCGTGTCAGGGCTCCTCTTAAGCACGTTATTCCAATATTTCCTAGAATTGACGCAGGTTACACTTTTGCAAAACTACTAGGTTAAAAATAAGAGCATGAATGACAATAAAGGTATGACTTGAATTATATGTGTAGTAGTGTGATGTTGTTCCCCTAGATTATGCACCAAATTGCACACAAGGACAGTTCAAGTAGGCCAGGTCAAGAGGGGATGTTAATAAGTTAATAATAATAATAATTCAATGTGGTTTCTTTATTTAATTACAGCTGCATAGCTAATGTTATTTTTTGGTGTACAAACATTTTTATGTATCTATATTGCAAATACACCTAATTGTAAAAGTTGTGTATATTTTGGTTTGGTCCATCGCGGGTTATCTGTATTTATGTACCCTCTTATTGTTCTCTTTTGCCTGACCTTCAACTAGCAAGGTATGTTGTCCTTGGCGCCGTAATTTGTCGATATAAAACTGTGGTAAAGTTACACAAAGTGCTGTTACGCAACTACAGGTTTTGTTACAATGTGGACAATATAAAGATGTATGTTAACAACTTTCACCGAGCTCGCTTATTAGGGTACCTATTGTAACTCGGGAGTATTTGGGTCAGTGTTTGAGTGAGTTTCTATGTGCTCACGCAGGTGCCCGAGAGCTGTGGCTGCACCAAGGGCTAAGCTATTGTGTGTTGTCTCTTCGTGTACAGGTATGTCATTTATTTTTGTCAGAATTATGTTGTATATCATTTTACTTGTATTGTATAGTGTGTTGTTAGGCACTGAATGTGTGCATGCAGCACCTGTTCATTTTTGCCTGACCTTCAACTAGCAAGGTGCCCTAGAGCTGTGGCTGCACCAAGAGCTAACATATTGTGTGTTGTCTCTTCGTGTGCAGGTCGAATAAAAATTATCCAACCATCAGAATTCCAGTTGTGGCAGTGTCCTAATTACGTGACCTGCCGACTGGTCAGCTCAAGCCGACCGCCGGAGCTGTGCATGTGGATGAGGTGCACGACCTGCGCATGTGAATTTGTTGATGGCTTACTGTAAGTGAATATATACTGTAAACAGTGAAAGTGAATGTAGCATATTCATTAGATACAGGTATTCGTGCTTTTTTGTATGTTTTGGATGAATTTGTTTATTGCATTAATTTTTTTTGGTATTTGAATGCACTAAATTACATTGTATTTTAGTGCTCTGTTGAGCCATGGAAGATTCTCAAATCCATAAGACGTGTTATGCTGTGGATTTTAGTGTGGGTAGAGGGAGGGGTGTCCTTCCATTTACACCAATTGTACATTCAGCTCCTGGGAGTAGAGCGTTTGCTAGTCCTGAGTTTGCAAGCACTGGGAGGGGTAGGCTGTTTGTTCCACCTGACCAGGGTATCCCACCTCTGTCTTTTGATGTACCATCATCCACAGTACTCGGTGATAATGGGACGCCTCCGAGTCAGCTTAGTGACCTTATTAAGCAGATTGGTTCAGAGATAGGAGAATCTATCAGAGCGAGTTTACTGCAGCCTGGGGTTTCAAGTCTTTCTCCTGCCCGTCCCCCTCACCAACCCCAGCAGTTTCCCCTGCCTGAGCAGTGTGGGTCAACCTTTATTGATGCGTCCAAGCTGAATCTGGTTGTGAAGTCAGATGTTAGTGCTCCACCTCTTTTTAGGGGTGATGGCTCAGATAAGTACTCTGTCCTGGAGTGGGAGGAGTTAATGGAAGTCTACCTAGAGAAGAGGGGTTACACTGGGTCTGGGAATGTTGGGGAGGTGATGTCTAGGCTCATGGGGAGGGCACGTGATGTGACCAAAGTCTGGAAGCGTAACAACCTTGTTGTCACAGATGTTAAGGCGGTGTTCAGTGTTTTCAAGCAACACTTTGGGGATACTGTCTGCTCAGGTATGCCATTAGCTGATTTCTATTCAATCAAACCATATGCTAATGAGGGTCCAATAGATTTCTGGATTAGTCTTAACAAAGCTGCAGAGGCAGCCGAACAGTACCTTGTGAGTGAGGGCAGGACCTTACCCAATCAGTGCTCAGAGTTGGCAGTCATGTTTGTATGGAACTGTCCTGATAAAGAGTTGGCCCAAGTGTTCAAGAGCAAACCCATTCGTGACTGGACAGCCAGTGAGGTACAGGATCGGTTGGATGAACTGTTAAGGGAACGTAAAGCATGTAGAACACAACTTTCACAGCAGGTTGCTGCTGTTTTTGACTGCCCTCAGGAGGGAGTGGGTCCTGTGAAAATACCTAATGTGTCATCTTTTTCTCAATGTGGCCGTGAACCAGACCAGGCATCATCTGTATCTGAGGGTGGGACATTAAATACAATTTTGACTTTGTTAGAGAAGGCTCTGGTCAGCAATACTCAGCAATACTCAGTCTGTGAGTGGCACAGTGGTCTAATGCACTACATCGCAGTGCTAGCTGTGCCACTAGAGATCCTGGTTTGAATCCAGGCTCTGTCGTAGCCGGCCGCGACCGGGAGACCCATGGGGCGGCGCACAATTGGACCAGCGTCGCCTAGGGTAGTGGAGGGAATGGCCGGCTCAGTTCGTAGTGCATGGTGTTTGCAACGCCAGGGTTGTGGGTTCGATTCCCACGGGGGGTATGAAAAAATAAAAATAACGTATGCACTAACTGTAAGTCGCTCGGGATAAAAGCGTCTGCTAAATGACTTAAACATGTTAAATGTAGAGGGCCCCGTAAACAGTTCCACAAACGTCAGCATGAGTGCGCTGACTGTGGAAGCACTAATCACTGGACCAAAGCTCACTGTCAGATGCACCAGCTGTGCGTCAAGTGCTTTTCTCCGGGCCACATGAGCTTTGACTGTAGTGAGGCTGGGCAGCGACAGAACCCTGGATGTGGACAGACTGGCAGGTCTCAGGAAAACTAGAAAGCCTCCGTTCTGAGGAGGGCAATGTGGGGCATTCTTATTTTTCCTCCACTGATGATGATATCCAATCTGTTTATTCTTACTTTTGTGAGTCAGTACCCAAGAACAACACAGTCATTTTTCAGAACACAATGAGAATTACTCAGAATGACAGTTTGTTTTACACCACTGTGCTAGTACAGGATAAAGTTGAGCTGAAGGGGATGTTAGATAGTGGGTCCATGGCTACTACTCTGCGCGCAGATATTGTACCTCGGTTGAGGGAGGCAGGAGTGGTAGAGGGGAACTTTCTAGCTCCTTCAGACATCATCCTGGTGGGTTGTGGTGGGAACAAACTAGCCCAGTGGGCATGTGTGACTTAAAAATGCAACTTTATGGCTTCTGTTATGTAGTCCCAGTGCTTATTGTTGATGGGCAGGTTGATGAAGTCATTGTGGGAACTAATGTGTTGAAGTCTCTGATTAGACAGTGAGTTTCTATGTGCTCACGCAGGTGCCCGAGAGCTGTGGCTGGACCAAGGGCTAAGCTATTGTGTGTTGTCTCTTCGTGTACAGGTATGTCATTTATTTTGTCAGAATTATGTTGTATATCATTTTACTTGTATTGTATAGTGTGTTGTTAGGCACTGAATGTGTCCCCTGTCGGTCTGTCCCCCTGTCGGTCTGTCACCTGTTTTTCTGTCTGTGTCCCAGGAGCCAGAGTAAATGCCAAAGACAACAAGTGGCTCACTCCTCTGCACCGGGCCTTGGCTTCCTGCAGTGAGGTACGTGTAGTGATACTGTCAGCCCTCACACACACTCCTGTGCATATGTGTTTGACTGTTAAGTGTGTTGTGATTTTTAAATGCACTTTAAACAAAGTTGAACATGATTTGTTCGACTTTGGACTGTGGTCCTCTGTAGCTCAGCTGGTAGAGCACGGCGCTTGTAACGCCAAGGTAGTGGGTTCGATCCCCGGGACCACCCATACACAAAAATGTATGCACGCACGACTGTAAGTTGCTTTGGATAAAAGCGTCTGTTAATGGCATATTATTATTATTATTTGAACTGTGTTCCTGTAGGAGGCTGTCCAGGTGTTATTGAAACACTCTGCTGATGTGAACGCCAGGGACAAGAACTGGCAAACGCCGCTCCACATCGCTGCGGCCAATAAGGCAGTCCGCTGTGCCGAGGCCCTGGTCCCTCTCCTCAGCAACGTGAACGTGTCAGACCGGGCCGGGCGCACGGCGCTGCACCATGCAGCCTTCAGTGGACACCAGGAGGTTAGCAATTAGCATGGACATGATTACACACTGTAGTCTACACTTTATACCTGTCCTATCCCCATGTTGAGCTTACTGTGCATCCGATTACTTACAATGGTTGAATGTAGGGCTGTGACGGTAATTGGATAACCGTGACATTGACGGTTTTGGATGAAGAACACCATGAAAATAAAATTACCGTCAAAACCAAAAAGAAGTATGATTTTCTCTCCATAAAATGTTTTATCACCTTTATTTTAATGTAGATATACTTTATCCATAGCGGGAGTGTTAACTATTGATTATATGGTATTGTTTTGCTGACTTAGTTGGAGGAGATATAGACAGTTTAATAGATGGACTATCTTTTGATGCACCGCAATCACCAAATCTGCTCTATGCGCGAATAGGAGAGAATCTTTGAAGGTCAATTCAGGTTAATTGAAGAGGGGGAGGGGGGGGGTTGAGGTGAAAAGTGGGGACCGGGGGTAACTATAGTACCTCTAGATCTATAGCCTACAGGCTGGGGGTGGGTGGGTAGCCTCTGACCTCTGACCTTCACCTCTGACCTTTTTCATTGTTACAGTAGATCAGAGGAGTGAGGTGAAAAAGATGGCTCTCATAGCAAAAAAAAAAACATAACAACCTGTTTGGGCACATTTCAGTTTCACACCTAACGACGATGGAGAACCAGATGACTTGGCCAGCCTGTTTGCAGAATATGCGCAAAACCCATAGGCTACCTACTAAGAATTCCAGCACCACAAACGGGACACCGATAAGTGGCGAGCACTGCCAGACACTGGAACTCGTTATTTAGTCATAGGAATGGTGCCTTTACGAACGGTGGAGAAACCCGCCTTCAAATAAATGCTCTGGAAATTTGACAGACTATACGAGTTACCGGGGAGAAAGTATTTGTCTCAAACAGCGGTCCCTACCTTGTTCAACAAGGTGAAGGGGGAGGTTCAGGCATGTCACGGTTTCGGCCGAGGCGGCTCCTCCTCCTTGTTCGGGCAGGTTTCGCCGGTCGTCGTCTCCGGAGTTCTAGCTGCCACCGCTCGATGTTTCTTGTTTGTTTGGTTTTGTCTGTTAGTCACACCTGTTTTGTGTTAGGTCTCATTTAGCACCCTATTTAGTTTCCTTGTTGTTAGGTTTGTGTTGTGTGTGATTGTTCGTGTCGTGGTTGCGCTATTTTTCCTGAGCTTCCTCCTCGTTTTGTGAGGAGAGATTTACGCACCTGTGTGTGCGCTTGTATTTTACGCCTATGTGCGTCTTTTGCCTCCGGGCTGTTTTGGATTAATTTTCGTGCTCAGTAAAGTCTTGTTGGACTTACCCTCTGCTGCCTGCGCCTGATTCTACACCACACCCATACACAGCACCGTGACAAGGCAGAGCTAAAGGACGTAGATTTGTTTATTTTTGCACTGAATATGGACATGTGGTCAAGTGTAAATATGACTCCTTACATGAACCTAACAGTGCACTATCTGACGAAAGACTGGACACTGAAATCCAACTGTTTGGAAACAACCTACATTCCGGAATTCCTTGACTGGGCCCTTGACGAAAATCTAATGTCCTGTATCGCCACAGACAACAGGGCCAACATTGTGGCTGAAGTGAGGCAACTGAACTGGCCTTGGCTAAATTGCTTTGGCCACAATCTCCATCTCGCTGTCACCATCAATGTGAAGCCAGAGCACAGGCCGTGTTCTAGGCCTATGTAGAACTCTGGTGGGCACTTTTTAGCAGGGCTGGCGATTTAAAAGAGGGACCTAGTAAGGCCCAGACCGAGCTGAACCTCCCAATTCACAACCTCATTCTTGTGAGAAATGAAGTTTTAATAACTAAGCTGTAATAACCATTTATAGGCTATTCAATGTTAAAAGAATAAGCTATGCAAAATTATTGTTCATGAATAATTGTAATTCAGATGCCCGAGCAAATAAACAAACAAAATAGGCTAGTTTCCTTGAATCACTTAATGTTGCATTACCATAGGCCCATTGTTTTATTTAGCCAATCATACTCTAATTAAACCACTGATTATAATGAGTTAATAATGAGAATATAGAACATATTCTGGGAATCCTACATGTTACGTGTGTATACTATACCAGAAAGCATGATCATTAGCTTCTTCTGGATTGTTTTAAATCGCGTAGCCTGTCGGAAGGCAGCGGGTGCAGCGAATAGGCTTCCAAATAGATGACTGTTGAGTTGTGAATGTCAGTGAAAGAGAGGCTCAACCAGGCATATCGCAATTTTTCAAAATACAATGGAGGGAAAACAGTTTGGAAAGCAATTGGCTTATTGCTTCAAAGAGAAGAAGATGAAAATACTAATGTCTTTTTAATGATCAAAATCCTCAACTTAATTGAGGGAACAGTATTATTGGCATCGGCTATATCCCCGGTGAGTGTGCATATTCACTGTCTTTATCACTGGGTCAGTGCCACTTGAAAGTCGTGTTGAAAAAGATTCTGCTAATCTCTCTAGTCATATAAAGTGTAGTAGAATTGCGTGATTTTAAAATAATAAAAGGCCACATTTTTCCAGTGAAAAGAAACCTACTCCACCACCCGCTGCATTGAACAGCCTGTGATTGAGTTATATTATTAGCCTAAATTATGACTATCCAATTTACTAATCACATTAGGAATAGTCAGCTATTTTACATAAGTTCCGAGCTGGTCATGGGTGCACTTCAGCCACGCTCAAGGTCCTAAACGATATTATAACCGCAATTGATAATAGACAGTACTGTGCAGCCGTCTTCATCGACCTGGCCAAGGCTTTCGACTCTGTCAACCACCGCATTCTTATTGGCAGACTAAATAGCCTTGGTTTCTCAAATGACTGCCTCGCCTGGTTCACCAACTACTTCTCAGATAGAGTTCAGTGTGTCAAATCGGAGGGCCTGTTGTCTGGACCTATGGCAGTCTCTATGGGGGTGCCACAGGGTTCAATTCTTGGGCCGACACTTTTCTCCGTGTATATCAATGATGTCGCTCTTGCTGCTGGTGACTCTCAGATCCACCTCTACGCAGACGACACCATTTTGTATACATCTGGCCCTTCATTGGACACTGTGTTAACAAACCTCCAAACGAGCTTCAATGCCATACAACACTCCTTCAGTAGCCTCCAACTGCTCTTAAACACTAGTAAAACTAAATGTATGCTTTTCAATCGAACGCTGCTGGCACCCGCCCACCCGACTAGAATCACCACTCTCGACGGGTATGACCTAGAGTATGTGGACAACTACAAATACCTAGGTGTCTGTTTAGACTGTAAACTCTCCTTCCAGACTCACATAAAGAATCTCCAATCCAAAGTTAAATCTAGAATCGGCTTCCTATTTCGCAAACAAAGCCTCCTTCACTCATGCTGCCAAACATGCCCTCGTAAAACTGACTATCCTACCGATCCTTGACTTCGGCGATGTCATTTACAAAATAGCCTCCAACACTCTACTCAGCAAACTGGATGTAGTCTATCACAGTGCCATCCGTTTTGTCTCCAAAGCCCCATACACTACCCACCACTGTGACCTGTACGCTCTTGTTGGCTGGTCCTCACTACATGTTCGTCGTCAAACCCACTGGCTCCAGGCCATCTATAAATCACTGCTAGGCAAATCCCCGCCTTATCTTAGCTCATTGGTCACCATAGCAGCACCCACCCGTAGTCTGCGCTCCAGCAGGTATATCTCACTGGTCATTCCCAAAGCCAACACCTCCTTTGGCCGCCATTCCTTCCAGTTCTCTGCTGCCAATGACTGGAACGAATTGCAAAAATCTCTGAAGCTGGAGACTCTTATCTCCCTCACTAACTTTAAGCATCAGTTGTCAGAGCACCTTACCGATCACTGCACCTGTACACAGCCCATCTGAAATTAGCCCACCCAACTACCTCATCCCTATATTGTTATTTATTTTGCTCTTTTGCACCCCGGTATCTCTATTTGCACATAATCTCTTGCACATCTAGCATTCCAGTGTTAATACTATTGTAATTATTTTGCACTATAGCCTATTTATTGCCTTACCTCCATAACTTGCTACATTTGCACACACTGTATATATATTTTCTGTTGTATTTTTGACTTTATGTTTTTTTACCCCAAATGTAACTCTGTGTTGTTTTTATCGCACTGCTTTGCTTTATCTTGGCCAGGTCGCAGTTGTAAATGAGAACTTGTTCTCAACTGGCTTACCTGGTTAAATAAAGGTGAACAATTTTTTTTTTTTTAAATAAGTTTGCAAATGTGATGATGCATGGAATGCTTGATATTTTTCATGGAGAAAATTAGCTTCCCCAAACTTGAGAGCAAGACTGGCCTAAACGCGCTAATGTTTTCCTTTGCTAATGTCCGTCCCGCCCCCCTGTCAGCTGTCAGTTTTGTCGATGACCACGTACATAAGACACGCCAATCACCGACACCTGAAGTTCCATGACCATCACAGCCCTAGTTGTATGCTTGAGTTTGTTCAGAGGAGGCTTTTAATAAAATCCGATCTGAGTGTGAAATGCCTTACTGAGGGTAAATGGAAGCTCCTCTTGTGCCCGGCTCAGCCTTATACAGTTTAAGGTACTTTACCGTATCCATTTCAGTAAGGCCAGATTGTCCAAATTCTACCCAAATATTGATGGTACATGTGACAGGTGTAAAAGCTCCTTGGCGGACTTGACCCACATGTTCTGGTCCTGTCCCCGTCTGGCAGATTATTTGTCCACTATTTAAAACCCTTTCTGAAGCATTTGATATAAAGTTGCAGCCTAGTGCAGAAATTGCTATTTTTGGAGTACCAAACAACAACCCTTCTCTGACCAATAGACAGCTAGATGCCATTGCCTTTGCCTCCATGTTAGCCCGCAGAAGGATTTTATTGGATTGGAAATCTATCAATCCTCCCTTAGCCTCTCTTTGGCTCAAAGATCTGAAGCTGTTCCTAAAATGAGAAAAAATGAAGTTACCATTCGAGGGTCAACCAACTCATTTTATTCCTCCTGGGACCCGATGATATCCTATTTTGAACAGCTCCAAACACTTCCTCCAGATTAGTACTCTTGGCCCCACCTTGAGATTACTGCTATATAGGCCTATAAAATCACTTAATCACCTGAAATTGTTAGGCTATTACATTTTTGCTTGAAGTAACGTTGTTGTATACTTTTGTTTTGTTTTCTGACATGTAACTCAATTACTTTCCCTTTCTTTTTAAATGTGTTTGGAGGCATTCTGGGGGGAGGGGGAGGTCAAAGGGGGACTAAAAGGGGAGAAATGTACCATGTCTTTACATGTTATCTTTCATTCATTGTGAATACAAAATATATAATTTTAAAGGGAAGGCTTTGAAGCCAGATTTAGCGGATTTTGCTGTTTAGTTTTCCTCAACCTGTGTTTTGTTTCTCTCTCCTCTCCCTGTTAGATGGTGAGGCTGCTTCTCTCCAGAGGAGCCAACATTAATGCCTTTGACAAGAAGGATCGCCGAGCAATCCACTGGGCTGCTTACATGGGTGATGAGTTTACCACATAATTTACATTCTGACTAAGTCCTTTATACCAATGAATGAATGAATGAATGGACTGTGTGTTAGTCTCACAGCTCAGCTGTATGAGCCACATCTAGTGTGTTATTATGTCAGAATCATGTACTAAGTAGGTTGATTAGATGTTTTCAGTTGTACTAACATGATGTAGGTGTTGCTTATGGTGATGTGTACCACTGTAAACTAATCTATCTCTCCCTCTCTCTGCCTATCTCTCTGTGTTTGTATCTCTGTTTCTCTCTTAACCCCCTTACTATCTCTCTCCCCTCTCTCTCCCCTCTCTCTCTCTCTCTCTCTCTCTCTCTCTCTCTCTCTCTCTCTCTCTCTCTCTCTCTCTCTCTCTCTCTCTCTCTCTCTCTCTCTTTATCCCTCCCCCTCTCTCTCTACCATAGGGCACATTGAGGTGGTGAAACTGCTGGCCTCTCATGGATCAGAGGTGTCCTGTAAAAACAAGAAGGCCTACACCCCTCTCCACTCTGCAGCCTCCAGTGGAATGATCAGTGTGGTCAAGTACCTCCTGGACCTTGGTGTGGATGTGAGTCAACACGCATTCAAATGTGTAGGGGGTTTTCATAATAGTAATGAAGAGAGAGAGGTTAGAGCCAGTGATTTGGACCAGGGGGTTTTCATAACCAAGTAATGAAGAGAGAGAGGTTGGACCAGGGGGTTTTCATAACCAAGTAATGAAGAGAGAGAGGTTGGACCAGGGGGTTTTCAGAACCAAGTAATGAAGAGAGAGAGGTTGGACCAGGGGGTTTTCATAACCAGGTAATGAAGAGAGAGAGGTTGGACCAGGGGGTTTTCATAACCAAGTAATGAAGAGAGAGAGGTTGGACCAGGGGGTTTTCATAACCAAGTAATGAAGAGAGAGAGGTTGGACCAGGGGGTTTTCAGAACCAAGTAATGAAGAGAGAGAGGTTGGACCAGGGGGTTTTCAGAACCAAGTAATGAAGAGAGAGAGGTTGGACCAGGGGGTTTTCATAACCAAGTAATGAAGAGAGAGAGGTTGGACCAGGGGGTTTTCAGAACCAAGTAATGAAGAGAGAGATGTTGGACCAGGGGGTTTTCAGAACCAAGTGACCTGATCAGGAATGTATTGTTTTGTTCCCCCCCCCCCCTCTCTCTCTCTCTCCACTCTTTTCCCTCCCTTGCTCCCTCCAGATAAATTAGCCCAATGGGTACGGTAACACCCCCCTCCACGTGGCATGCTACAACGGGCATGATGTGGTGGTGAATGAGCTGATCGAGTGTGGCGCCAACGTGAACCAGGTGTACGAGAAGGGTTTCGCCCCACTCCACTTCACGGCCGCCTCGCGCCATGGGGCGCTCTGCCTGGAGCTGCTGGTGGGCAACGGGGCCCTCGTCAACATCAAGGTGAGGAGACCGGATGACCAACACTGTGTCTGAACTAAATAACACCCTATTCCCTATGTAGTGCACTACTTTTGACCAGGGGCCCATAGAGCAAGGAGCCGTGATGACACTGCCTGTGTCCCAAATGGCACCCTGTTCCCTTTATAAGTACACTACTTTGGTTCAAAAAGTAGTGTACTTATAAATAGGGTGCCATTTGGGACGCACACACTGACGCAGCACATGGCTTAGTATTTGGCCCTGGTCTACATTCAAATACCAATGGAATAGGCCTAACAATGCAAACTAAATGCCATCAAGCGCTCCTCCAATACGTGTTTGATTTTGCCTGTGGTCAGCAGCACAGACTGCCGTGTGAACCATCTTTGTCTTTCTATCTGCAGAGTAAAGATGGAAAGACCCCCCTCCACATGACGGCCATCCACGGACGCTTCTCCAGATCTCAAGCCATCATCCAGAATGGTGAGTCGCTGTGAATGCTCTCAACTGAATATATATGAACCAGTAGGCTCTTCAGCATTGTCTTTTGTCTTCAAACCATGATTCACTGGCACAGAGCAATGTTACTTGCAATGTGGTTGAACATGAAGCTTCATGAGGCCTCTAGGGTCAAGTGGTTGACGTGTGTGTGTGTCTGTGTGTGTGTATGTGTGTGTGTCTGTGTGTGTCTGTGTGTGTCTGTGTGTGTGTGTGTGTGTGTTCTGTAGGTGCTGAGATCGACTGTGAAGAAAAGAATGGAAACACACCTCTGCACATCTCTGCTCGCTACGGCCATGAGTTACTCATCAATACACTCATCACGAACGGAGCTGACACAGCCAAGTGAGAACACACACAGTTTCCAGCAAAAATGCAACATGCATCTGCAATTCTGTCATTGACCGAATTCCCGCTTGGAGACTATGCTCAACACATTGTGGTGTGTGGGGGGTTGATAGACAGGGCATTGCAGCATGCTGATGTGTTGATCTGCTGTGGGGTTTAATGAGGACTGTGATGTGGTGCTGTTTCCAATCTTAGCTGAATCAACTGTAAGTCGCTCTGGATAAGAGTGTCTGCTTAAAGTCTAAAATGTAAAAATGTGTTGCAGGCGAGGCGTCCATGGGATGTTCCGCCTCCACCTGTCTACTCTTAGTGGGTTCTCTGACTGCTGTCGGAAGCTCCTCTCATCAGGCTTTGATATAGACACCCCTGACGACTTTGGAAGGACCTGTTTACATGCTGCAGCAGCTGTTGGGTGAGTGGACTGGTCCAGGCTTTACACCAAGGAATATTTAGTTCATGAACTGGAAAGCCACCAGAAAGAACAAACACATATTCACACTCTTACATTTCACATTGTTTAGCAGTATAAAAAAATCGTATAGATCATTAGTGCAGTATAATTTCTGTATAATGTGGTTCCATGCCATGGTGGTATTGACTTGCGCTCTGGTCTAAATTGTCTTTATATCTTCTTGAAAGAGAAGAGAAACCTGCAAACTGCTCTTGCTAGTATCACTTTTTATTATTGCTTTTATTAGCATTATAAAAACAGTGATACTAGCAAGAGCAGTGTACGGGTTTCTCTTTTCTTTAAGGTTCTCATTGTTACCATCCACCTGATAGCTCAGATGTGAAAGGGCCTTTCTGAACTTGATATCTTGTTACCATCCACCTGATAGCTCAGATGTACGAGGGCCTTTCTGAACTTGATATCTTGTTACCATCCACCTGATAGCTCAGATGTACGAGAGCCTTTCTGAACTTGATATCTTGTTACCATCCACCTGATAGCTCAGATGTACGAGGGCCTTTCTGAACTTGATATCTTGTTACCAGGAACCTGGACTGTCTGAATCTGCTGCTCAACACAGGGGCAGACTTCAACAGAAAGGACAGCTTCGGAAGGTCTGTCTGTGGCATCAAATAACTTTCATATGTGATCTTTATGATAATGGGGAATATAGTATAGGGGCATATAGGAATTATTATGGGAAATATTGGGCGGCAGGTAGCCTAGCGGTTAAGAGCGTTGGGTCAGTAACCGAAAGGTTGCTGGTTCAAATCCCCTAGCTGACTAGGTGAAAAATGTGTCTATGTGCACTGCAGCAAGGCACTTAACCCTAATTGCTCCTGTAAGTCGCACTGGATAAGAGTGTCTGCTAAATGACGTAAATGTAAAATGTAAATGTTTTACAGCTCCAATAAGTTGTTTCTGTTGTTGATGTTGAATGGTTTCTGTGCGTTCTTCTAGGAGTCCTCTGCATTATGCGGCAGCCAATTGTAACTACCAGTGTCTGTTTGCCTTGGTGGGGTCTGGGGCCAGTGTGAACGATCTGGATAAAAGGGGTTGCACCCCGCTCCACTACGCTGCTGCCTCCGACACAGACGGAAAGTACGTCTCACACCTCTCTTACTGTTGTGTGTGTTGTGGTGCCATGACCTTTCACATTTCACTGTAGTCTGGAGAGTATGTTGTGGTGCCATGACCTTTCACATTTCAATGTAGTCTGGAGAGTATGTTGTGGTGCCATGACCTTTCACATTTCACTGTAGTCTGGAGAGTATGTTGTGGTGCCATGACCTTTCACATTTCACTGTAGTCTGGAGAGTATGTTGTGGTGCCATGACCTTTCACATTTCACTGTAGTCTGGAGAGTATGTTGTGGTGCCATGACCTTTCACATTTCACTGTAGTCTGGAGAGTATGTTGTGGTGCCATGACCTTTCACATTTCATGTAGTCTGGAGAGTATGTTGTGGTGCCATGACCTTTCACATTTCACTGTAGTCTGGAGAGTATGTTGTGGTGCCATGACCTTTCACATTTCACTGTAGTCTGGAGAGTATGTTGTGGTGCCATGACCTTTCACATTTCACTGTAGTCTAGAGTATGTTGTTGGCCGTGTTTGAATACATACTAGTGTTAAATCTGCAGTGTGAAAGCTTGGCCACGTCTCCTTTGGGAAAGTGTCTCTGCTTGCTTATCTGTCTGTCTTGATGTTGGTATAATGATTAGTGAACTCTTGACCTCTGACCTCTAGGTGTCTGGAATATTTGCTGCGAAACGACGCTAACCCAGGGATCAGGGACAATCAGGGCTACAACGCAGTCCATTACGCGTCTGCGTACGGACACCGCCTCTGTCTGGAGCTGGTGAGTCAGAACCACAGGGGACTAGACGCCCTGCATTCACAGACCATTTTGTCTGCGTCCCAAATGGATGTAGGGCCCATAGGGCTCTGGTCAAAAGTAATGCACTATATAGGGAATAGGGTGCCATTTGGGACAGACGTTGATATTCAGTAGGTTTTAAGGTGTGGTTGCATGTTTGTCGTGGCCGCATCGTCACTCTTGATGTTCTTTTTCCAGATTGCAAGTGAAACACCTTTAGATGTGGTAAGTACCAGTTGGTTACTTTTCCTCACACTAGCTTGTTTAAGATACGAATGCAACACCCCAGTATGTCTGCAGGGGCTGGTCACTGAGATTTACAACATGAAACATGCTACTAGACTAACCTTCAAAGTAAATATGTTACAAGTCTAAACTGGCCCGTCCTTGTCTTTCCCCAGCTAATGGAAACCTCAGGGACAGACATCCTGAACGACTCTGATGTCAGAGCTCCCATCAGCCCCCTACACTTAGCTGTGAGTAAAGCCTACCTGCTCCTGTAGGGGTCTCGCCACATGACAAATGGCACCCTATTCCCTATTTAGTGCACTACTTTTGACCAGAACCTTATGGGCCCAGATCAAAAGTACTGCACTACATGGGAAATAGGGTGCTATCTGGGATGCAGGCATGGTGTTGTTTTTCCACGAAAAGTTGATTGTCCAGACACTCACACACCATGTTCCTATCTGTTCCTGATTAGTGTAAAATATATGCATATTTTGACACGGTGATGATGAGGATGATTTCCTTATTTTGCCATTTGAGTTAATCAACCTCCAACAGAGGAGTAGTAGTGTGTTTGTTTCTAAATCTCACGCTTGGCAGGGACCTTCGATGTTGATGCTGGGCGGGAGAAAAAATGGGCACCCGATTTGAGAGACACTGGTCTACTTTAGAGGTCTAGGACTGTTTCTGTTCAGGCATACCACTGGTCTACTATAGGACATTGATTATATTAAGAGTGTATATCTGTTCAGGCATACCACTGGTCTACTATAGGACATTGATTATATTAGGAGTGTATTTCTGTTCAGGCGCACCACTGGTCTACTATAGGACATTGATTATATTAGGAGTGTATATCTGTTCTGGCATACCACTGGTCTACTATAGGACATTGATTATATTAGGAGTGTATATCTGTTCTGGCATACCACTGGTCTACTATAGGACATTGATTATATTAGGAGTGTATATCTGTTCAGGCGCACCACTGGTCTACTATAGGACATTGATTATATTAGGAGTGTATTTCTGTTCAGGCGCACCACTGGTCTACTATAGGACATTGATTATATTAGGAGTGTATATCTGTTCTGGCATACCACTGGTCTACTATAGGACATTGATTATATTAGGAGTGTATATCTGTTCTGGCATACCACTGGTCTACTATAGGACATTGATTATATTAGGAGTGTATATCTGTTCTGGCATACCACTGGTCTACTATAGGACATTGATTATATTAGGAGTGTATATCTGTTCTGGCATACCACTGGTCTACTATAGGACATTGATTATATTAGGAGTGTATATCTGTTCTGGCATACCACTGGTCTACTATAGGACATTGATTATATTAGGAGTGTATATCTGTTCTGGCATACCACTGGTCTACTATAGGACATTGATTATATTAGGAGTGTATATCTGTTCAGGCGCACCACTGGTCTACTATAGGACATTGATTATATTAGGAGGGTATTTCTGTTCAGGCGCACCACTGGTCTACTATAGGACATTGATTATATTAGGAGTGTATATCTGTTCTGGCATACCACTGGTCTACTATAGGACATTGATTATATTAGGAGTGTATATCTGTTCTGGCATACCACTGGTCTACTATAGGACATTGATTATATTAGGAGTGTATATCTGTTCTGGCATACCACTGGTCTACTATAGGACATTGATTATATTAGGAGTGTATATCTGTTCTGGCATACCACTGGTCTACTATAGGACATTGATTATATTAGGAGTGTATATCTGTTCTGGCATACCACTGGTCTACTATAGGACATTGATTATATTAGGAGTGTATATCTGTTCTGGCATACCACTGGTCTACTATAGGACATTGATTATATTAGGAGTGTATATCTGTTTAGGCATACCACTGGTCTACTATAGGACATTGATTATATTAGGAGTGTATATCTGTTCTGGCATACCACTGGTCTACTATAGGACATTGATTATATTAGGAGTGTATATCTGTTCTGGCATACCACTGGTCTACTATAGGACATTGATTATATTAGGAGTGTATATCTGTTCTGGCATACCACTGGTCTACTATAGGACATTGATTATATTAGGAGTGTATATCTGTTCAGGCATACCACTGGTCTACTATAGGACATTGATTATATTAGGAGTGTATATCTGTTCAGGCATACCACTGGACTTTGCTTCAGACTGTGTGTTTGTTTCCATTCAGGCGTACCACGGCCACCACCATGCTATGGAGGTCCTGGTTCAGTCTCTGCTGGATCTAGACGTGAGGAACAGCCAGGGGCGCACCCCTCTGGACCTGAATGCCTTTAAAGGCCATGTGGAGTGTGTTGACGTCCTCATCAACCAGGGAGCCTCCATCCTGGTTAAAGACTTCACCCTGAAGAGGACCCCCATCCACGCTGCAGGTACGCATAGGATATCACGTAAGACCTAGAGATTCTGTAATTCAAAAGTTTTCCTTACCAAGATGGACATTTGTTTGGTCATGTTGCTAGGACGCCAATGTCCACTCTAGGGATATTATATAGCATAGTGTGAAAATGCCCACTACACACTGATCTAAGGTCATTTTTTGTCATTATTGCTGAGGATCTGGGGAGGGTAAGCTGATCCTAGATCAGTGCACAGGGGGACTTCTATCCAGAGCCAGGTACACAGCTAGCAGGTGACAGGCTTCGAGGGCCTCAGCCCCAAAATGTTTTATTATCTGCTGTGTTAACATCATGAGGATGTCATCTACCAATACCACTGTTCTAGAAATCTGTCTGTTCATGTGAAGGTAATAGTCGTCCAGCAATCAGCTCATATCCTCTCTGTTTAGCCTCCTCTAGCTACCAACGGTCAATCATCTCACATTCTTATATCCTCTCTGTTTAGCCTCCTCTAGCTACCAACGGTCAATCATCTCACATTCTTATATCCTCTCTGTTTATCCTCCTCTAGCTACCAACGGTCATTCGGAGTGTTTGCGTTTGCTGATTGGAAATGCTGACCTCCAGAGTGCAGTGGACGTTCAAGACGGGAATGGACAGTAAGTCAATTGGGTTTTGGATACAATTCCTGAAATAAAGAGATTTTGACACTAGGTCTACGTCCCAAATGGCACCCTATGCCCTACTTGGTGCACTACTTTAAACCAGAACCCTATGGGCTCGGGTCAAAAGTAGTGTACCATATAGGGAATAGGTTGCCATTTGGGACTCAGCCTGGTTATTACCAGTTTGTAATATGACCTTGTTGTCTTGTGTATCAGAACCCCTCTGATGCTGTCGGTGCTGAGCGGACACACAGACTGTGTGTACTCACTGCTCAACAAGGGAGCCAGCGTAGAAGCCAAAGACAAGTGGGGCAGAACAGCGCTACACAGAGGGGTGAGGAGGAGAGCTGGCTGTATACGCTCACACACAGAAAGAGACGGGGAGGCTCAAATATACATATTATCTTCAGAAAAGTAGTTGTCCATGGGTAGTGGTGTATTCATCCCTGTAGGGGGACCTGCCTCCAGACATCATTTGTAATAATTGATGATTCATTATTATATCATTGATTATTAGTTATTCAAATCCATTCTTGTCTCCCCGCCCTTCCTCCCAGGCGTTGAAGGGTCATGAGGAGTGTGTGGAGGCCCTGCTGCAGCACAGCGCCAGCTTCCTGGTTCGGGACTGTAAGGGGCGGACCCCTGTCCACCTGGCGGCGGCATCCAGACACATCGGGGTGCTGGGGGGGCTCCTACACGCCGCCCAGTCAGTGGAGACCCTCCCCGTCATCACAGACAACCAGGGCTACACGCCACTACACTGGGCCTGCTATAACGGTACGTACTGGACTAACGGAACACTAGATCTTTTCTGATTTTCTCTCTTCAGCACCGTAAACATGTCCCTGAATTAGGCAGGCCATACAACTAGGGGTGTAACGATTCGATTTGTATCACGATTCGTGGTTGTCGATACGATTCAAGGACGATATTGGTTCATTTAGAACGATACGATCCGAAACGATTCAGTGACTTGAAATCGATTCAGTAACCTTTTAGCCAAAAATTCAACCAGTGTGACTGAAATAAATACCTGGATACTGGACAGTGCAGGTGAAGTTTCCTAGATTCCTGTTCCTTGTAAGGACCGCAATGGTGGCTTGATAATTTCTCGCTCGTCGGCTTCTCCTCTGTCGTCCGCCATGCTATGTTTTGTTGTCTTTGCGCCTTTGCGCTGCTGCTGGCGTGGGGCGATGACGTCACGGATAGGCAGACTGAATCGAGTAATGTTTAAAGCCTTTATCATTAAAAGTGCTAAGAAAAAACATCCATATAAAGTCTGACGTGCTTAAATCCAATGGGTTATTTCCTAGTATCGATACAATCGATTTATTACATTTTAAAACGATGTTAGAGTGATATATGTTGTCCAAAAGGCCAACTCGCCGAGCACAGATCGATGTAGTTGGATCATAGGAATATAAATCGATACATCGATGTAGTAGATGGATCGTTACACCCCTACATACAACGGTACGTACTGACTAACTGGACTGTAGCTCTGTTCTCTCCTCCATGAAGTGTACACTCATTCACTCCCTCTTGTGGCTTGAAAAGCATTCGATTGGTGTGGACGGAGCCATGTGGGGGAATGAACAAGACTACAACAGAATTAGGGGTTATGACTCTCAGTGGAGGACCTTACACTGAAACAGGACTTTGTCAGGGATTGACATAGCATATGTTGTAGCTAAAACATATTTTGTGACTTCACCATTGTCAGATGTGTAGCTTTCTCTGAGAGTATTGTTGTGGTCTGCAGCGACGTCATCTTTTTCCGGTATGAATCAATCTTCCACTAGGCCATGACACGTGTGTAGAGGTGCTGCTGGAACAGGAGGTTTTCCACAAGACCGAGGGCAACTCGTTCAGCCCCCTCCACTGAGCTGTGATCAATGACAACGAGGGGGCTGCAGAGATGCTGATTGACACTCTGGGGCCGGCCATTGTCAACGCCACTGACACCAAGAACCGGTAACTACAGCACATGACAAAGTCCTTTTCTTCTGGAGAATAATGTTGTCTTGGGAATAAAATGACCTCTGGGGTTGGATGAGGGATTGTAGATTACTTTTAATACATCTATTAGTGATTTTATATTTCTATGGTATAAACAGGGTTAATTGAACAAACTTGTTTACAACAGTCCTACATGATATCGGTGAAATAAGTTTCCTCTCTCTCCAGGACCCCCCTGCATGCGGCGGCTTTCACGGACCACGTGGAGTGTCTTCAGCTGCTGCTAGGCCACAACGCCCAGGTCAACTCCCCCGATGCCTCCGGGAAGACCTCCCTCATGATGGCTGCTGAGAACGGACAAACCAACGCTGTCGGTACGCAGCCCCCTCTCCTCCGCTTTGCCTCGCCCAGCCGGCTTAAGTTCAACATGTCTGTTTTACATTTTAATAAGTCGCTTAATTTCCTAATTGAGTTTCTTTATGTTTCTCTGTCTGTGTCAGAGCTGTTGGTGAGCAGTGCCAAAGCAGAGCTCACCCTGCAGGATGCAGTCAAGAACACTGCTCTTCATCTGGCCTGCAGTAAGGTGAGCATCCCCACATGAAGATGACGTTCATCTGAACAGTTGGCTCTCTCTGGTTGAAATGTTGGTCTGACATGTTTGACTCTGGTTTTTAAAGGGGCATGAAACCAGTGCTTTGTTGATATTGGAGAAGATTACAGACAGGAACCTCATCAACTCGACTAACGCAGCCTTACAGACGTACGTATGGTTCAGCTGTATTAATTGGGCCAGAAGAATTAGAAGAAGTGCACTATATAGGGAATAGTCTGGCATTTGGGAGGTATCCTCATTTGCTGCTGGCTAATCTGACGGTACTTTCTCCTCAGGCCGTTACACGTTGCAGCCAGAAATGGTCTGACGGTGGTGGTTCAGGAGCTACTAGTGTGCTCGCAGTCGATGAGAATGGTAAGATCCATAACGCTAACACCGTTTTCTTCTGTACTTCTCTTCTCAATGTGTCCACAAATGTTTCTCTCTAGTCCACTGCTTGGTTATTGTCTTAACTTTGTATCTCCTAGCCTGGTGTTATTTCATGTTTTTCACCAAAAGTGTTATAGTAAACGGTGATGCTCCTGAAGTGACCCTCTGCTGTTCTGTTTGAACCCCTCAGGTTACACGCCTGCCTTGGCCTGCGCCCCCAACAAAGACGTGGCGGACTGCCTGGCGCTGATCCTGGCCACCATGATGCCCGTGTCCCCCTGCAACCCGGCGCCCAGCCTGTCCTTCAGTGCCATTAACCACTACACCACCAGCCCCTCCAAGAGTGTGACCTTCGACAGCCTGCCCGTGCTGCGCAGCGAGCACAGCTCCTACTGCAGCTTCAACAACATCGGCCACCGCGACCACGATGGAGGCTTCTACAAGGATGAGGAACTCAACGACTCAGACTCAAAGACATACTGAGGGGGGTGGTGGTCGCTGCCCAGGAGAGGAGCCAAGGGCAGGCGGATGGACAGTGAAGTGGGGCAGAGGCCACAAACAAATCCACACATACACACCGTGTCTTAAATCACCACAGCCAGCTTTGGGAGGGCACGAGCCGAGACAGTCCGCACAGGAGCCTTAAGAGTCCCGCAGTTGGAGAGAGAGAAATGGAGGGAGGGAGGGAGGGAGAGGGGGAGGCACAACAGGCTGGCTGGCCACACTCATCCTCTCATACCACCAGGTGTCCTTCCAGCAGATACTGGACTTCAGAGGAACTGCTGCTGCTATACCCCACCTTTACCTTTACCCACAAAGGTCCTAAACGGTAGAAACTGTCCAGCCAACAGACAGACGGACACCTTATGACGGCAATAACCTGTAGTCCAAGGGGATAGTAGCACTTCACTGAGTGAAAAACAGACATGGACCAAAAGATGTGGAAGAAGCCTTTTCAAAACCTGTTTTGACAGTAGAAATGGGATTGAGCGTTTTGGCCTGAGAAAAAACATAAGGAGTGATGTTTCATTTAAGTTTTATGAGAGTGATGGTCATGTTTATCCGCACACTAAGACAGTCAGAACGCACCTAGCCTCTTGTCTGTAATCCATGTGGGAGGAGGGGAAATCATTTATTTTTTATGAACAAACATTTTAATAAAATCATTCATGTCTTAAGCTCCTGACCCTCTGTGGGAACCAAAGAATCGTAGTATTTGCTCTCATGAGTAATTTCAAAGAATTTCCATCCCCAATGGCACCCTATTCCCTTTATAGTACACTACTTTTGACCAGGGCCATAGGGTTCTGGTCAAAAGTAGTGTACTCTATAAAGAATAGGGTGCCATTTAGATTTTGCATTTGTATGTGAGCGACAGGACTTTTTACATTTGCGTTATTAAACCTACCTGTCCTTTGCCCTCTAGAAAATATTTTAGAAAGTAAATTATTAATTCATGTATTCTTTCTTGTGATATTTATGTCATCATTTTGTGCCTTCTTTAGTTACTGAGGGGAGGTTAGGAGAGTAGGGGCAGCTGTATGAGCGAAAACAATGATGCACACTAAGTACTACAACGTTTGTGAAAAGCACTGATACTATTCCGAGGCATACGAGGGGGAAAACATGCCTCCCTTGGAGAGGAGAAACACTGTAAACCAATGGTAGGACAGCAGCATTTAGATTTTCTTCTGTTGAAAAAAATATATATATATTATTTGTCTTGGTCTTATAATCAATGTATTTTGACAGGTTTTGCTTGCTTAACTTCTTCAAAAAAATGAAACCACTCAATCCTTTTATGTGATTGCTTGTTCAAACCCCCGTTTTTGTCTCTTTTTGAAAATAATTTTAACTGGAAATATGTACAATACATATGCTATGTTCGTCAAATCAGGATCAGGAGGTTCACAGGTTTTTTCGTGTCCTTTTTTTTCTTTAAAAGGATGAAACTAGCATGTACATATGAAATAGTGACTGAATTCGAAACTCCCATGAATTCTTTCAGTATCTGAAGATTGCTGTATATTTTATGAGTAATAAAATAAAGAAATGAGTTATGTTATTTAATAATGAACTATGGGTTATCTGTTTTATGTGACAACCGCAGTATCAATTTCTAGGTGACAGTGGTGCTAATCCCAAAAGAAAGGCTACATACAACAAGGAACAAGAAGTCTATTGGCAAAGTGATGAATATTGCATGTACCTTGGCCTAACGGTGTGGGTTATGTATTTTATTTTTCATGGCGTCCTCAACATTACAGTTTTAAGGGCAACAATAGCCTACATTTGTTTACAACTCGCAGGATTTCCATACATGAGCTTTCAACAACACAGAGTGTTGCATCAGCACGAGATCGAAAGTGCGTCAAATCTGTACAGGTCATTGTTACGTCATCACTGATAAATGTTGAAACTGATCAAAAACCGCTGGAGCAGTTCAGTCTAATCCTCCCTAGTGCTGGAGGATTGCGTTTGTTTTCGCTCTGGATGCGCGTTCATTTTGGCAAGGAAATGTGCTGATTTTGCAAGGAGATGGAGAATAAAGAGTTCAAGGTAGACATGTTATTTATTTTTAAATCTTCAATTATATTAATTACTGTGGATTAAATATTGTTTAACAAATGAAATAATGTGCTATTCATGCTGTAATATCAAACTAGAAAGTATATGGCCGGGGAGTCATGAGAGTTGGCTAAAGGTACAGTAGGGTCAAATGGGGGTCAAAGGTTATGACAGCACCTTCATAAATTCGTCCAAAATGGCACCCTATTCCCTATGTAGGCTAGTGTACTACTTTTGACCAGGAGCCATAGAAGGGTTGGCTGACGTCACGAAAATGATGCTCGCGCATCGATGGCCGGAAGTCGTGTATCTTGTTATGATTCTGTACCTCAGCTAACAACAAGCTGCCATGTGGGGAATCGTAGCTCTATGGCATGTTTCAGCTCGTTGTATGGTGTTATTGATACCATGTCTTGTTTTGAGGTGTTTTGACTGATATCATGTCTATGCAATGACTAAAATTCGCTACCTAGCTAACCAACAACAACTGTAACAATGTATTTGAGACGAGTTCATTGTTCAAATGTATTTATGTTTGCATTAAACATTTAGAGACTAAATATAGTTTACATGTTGTCTAAGTCAAACCCTGTCTATTTTGCCCCATAGTTGCATGCCAGTTTTGTTGCTAAACAACCAACCCCTCTATAGAGTGTTACAGTGGAGGTGTGATAATACCCATAAAACCTAGCGGTCAAACAGGGAAATGGTTCCAATCGTTTTTCCACCATTAATTTTTCCCATAGGCGATTTTAGAAACACATAAAATAAGGGCTGTATTTCGTGTAGGCTTTTATTTTTATTTTATTTTTATTTATTTAACCTTTATTTAACCAGGTAAGCCAGTTGAGAACAGGTTCTCATTTACAACTGCGACCTGGCCAAGATAAAGCAAAGTAGTGCAATAAAAACAACACAGAGTTACATATGGGGTAAAAAAACATAAAGTCAGAAATACAACAGAAAATATATATACAGTGTGTGCAAATGTAGCAAGTTATGGAGGTAAGGCAATAAATAGGCTATAGTGCAGAATAATTACAATAGTATTAACACTGGAATGCTAGATGTGCAAGAGATTATGTGCAAATAGAGATACTGGGGTGCAAAAGAGCAAAATAAATAACAATATAGGGATGAGGTAGTTGGGTGGGCTAATTTCAGATGGGCTGTGTACAGGTGCAGTGATCGGTAAGGTGCTCTGACAACTGATGCTTAAAGTTATTGAGGGAGATAAGAGTCTCCAGCTTCAGAGATTTTTGCAATTCGTTCCAGTCATTGGCAGCAGAGAACTGGAAGGAATGGCGGCCAAAGGAGGTGTTGGCTTTGGGAATGACCAGTGAGATATACCTGCTGGAGCGCAGACTACGGGTGGGTGCTGCTATGGTGACCAATGAGCTAAGATAAGGCGGGGATTTGCCTAGCAGTGATTTATAGATGGCCTGGAGCCAGTGGGTTTGACGACGAACATGTAGTGAGGACCAGCCAACAAGAGCGTACAGGTCACAGTGGTGGGTAGTGTATGGGGCTTTGGAGACAAAACGGATGGCACTGTGATAGACTACATCCAGTTTGCTGAGTAGAGTGTTGGAGGCTATTTTGTAAATGACATCGCCGAAGTCAAGGATCGGTAGGATAGTCAGTTTTACGAGGGCATGTTTGGCAGCATGAGTGAAGGAGGCTTTGTTGCGAAATAGGAAGCCGATTCTAGATTTAACTTTGGATTGGAGATTCTTTATGTGAGTCTGGAAGTTGAGTTTACAGTCTAACCAGACACCTAGATATTTGTAGTTGTCCACATACTCTAGGTCAGACCCGTCGAGAGTGGTGATTCTAGTTGGGTGGGCGGGTGCTAGCAGCGTTCGATTGAAAAGCATGCATTTAGTTTTACTAGTGTTTAAGAGCAGTTGAAGGCTACTGAAGGATTGTTGTATGGCATTGAAGCTCGTTTGGAGGTTTGTTAACACAGTGTCCAATGAAGGGCCAGATGTATACAAAATGGTGTCGTCTGCGTAGAGGTGGATCTGAGAGTCACCAGCAGCAAGAGCGACATCCTTGATATACACGGAGAAAAGTGTCGGCCCAAGAATTTAACCCTGTGGCACCCCCATAGAGACTGCCATAGGTCCAGACAACAGGCCCTCCGATTTGACACACTGAACTCTATCTGAGAAGTAGTTGGTGAACCAGGCGAGGCAGTCATTTGAGAAACCAAGGCTATTTAGTCTGCCAATAAGAATGCGGTGGTTGACAGAGTCGAAAGCCTTGGCCAGGTCGATGAAGACGGCTGCACAGTACTGTCTATTATCAATCGCGGTTATAATATCGTTTAGGACCTTGAGCGTGGCTGACGTGCACCCGTGACCAGCTCGGAAACCGGATTGCATAGCGGAGAAGGTACGGTGGTATTCGAAATGGTCGATGATCTGTTTGTTAACTTGGCTTTCGAATACTTTCGAAAGGCAGGGCAGGATGGATATAGGTCTGTAGCAGTTTGGATCTAGAGTGTCACCCCCTTTGAAGAGGGGGATGACCGCGGCAGCTTTCCAATCTCTGGGGATCTCAGACGTTATGAAAGAGAGGTTGAACAGACTAGTAATAGGGGTTGCGACAATTTCGGCGGCTAGTTTTAGAAAGAAAGGGTCCAGATTGTCTAGCCCAGCTGATTTGTAGGGGTCCAGATTTTGCAGCGCTTTCAAAACATCAGCTGTCTGAATTTGTGTGAAGGAGAAGCGGGGGGGGCATGGGCAAGTTGCAGCAGAGGGTGCAGAGTTGGTGGCCGGGTTAGTGGTAGCCAGATGGAAAGCATGGCCAGCTGTAGCAAAATGCTTGTTGAAATTCTCGATTATTGTAGATTTATCGGTGGTGATAGTGTTTCCTAGCCTCAGTGCAGTGGGCAGCTGGGAGGAAGTGCTCTTATTCTCCATGGACTTTACAGTGTCCCAAAACTTTTTGGAGTTAGTGCTACAGGATGCAAATTTCTGTTTGAAAAAGTTAGCCTTTGCTTTCCTGACTGCTTGTGTATATTGGTTCCTAACTTCCCTGAAAAGTTGCATATCGCGGGGGCTATTTGATGCTAATGCTGTACGCCACAGGATGTTTTTGTGCTGGTCAAGGGCAGTCAAGTCTGAGGAGAACCAGGGGCTATATCGGTTCTTAGTTCTGTATTTTTTGAATGGGGCATGTTTATTTAAGATTGAGAGGAAATTACTTTTAAGGAACAACCAGGCATCCTCTACTGACGGAATGAGATCTATATCCATCCAGGATACCTGGGCCAGGTCAATTAGGAAGGCCTCCTCGCTAAAGTGTTTTAGGGAGCGTTTGACAGTGATGAGGGGTGGCCGTTTGACCGCGGACCCGTTACGGACGCAGGCAATAAGGCAGTGATCGCTGAGATCCTGGTTGAAGACAGCTGAGGTGTATTTAGAGGGTATGTTAGTCAGGATGATATCTATGAGGGTACCCATGTTTACGGATTTAGGGTTGTACCTGGTAGGTTCGTTGATAATTTGCGTGAGGTTGAGGGCATCTAGCTTGGATTGTAGGATGGCTGGGGTATTAAGCATATCCCAATTTAGGTCACCAAGCAGTACAAACTCTGAGGATAAATGGGGGGCAATCAATTCACATATGGTGTCCAGGGCACAGCTGGGGGCTGAGGGGGGTCTGTAGCAAGCGGCAACAGTGAGAGACTTATTTCTGGAAAGGTGGATTTTTAGAAGTAGAAGCTCAAACTGTTTGGGCACAGACCTGGATAGTATGATAGAGCTCTGCAGGCTATCTCTACAGTAGATTGCAACTCCACCCCCTTTGGCAGTTCTATCTAGACGGAAAATGTTATAGTTGGGGATGGACATTTCAGAATTTTTGGTGGCCTTCCTGAGCCAGGATTCAGACACTGCTAGAACATGAGGGCTGGCAGAGTGTGCTAACGCAGTGAATAACTCAAACTTAGGAAGTAGACTTCTGATATTTATGTGCAAGAAACCAAGACTTTTGCGATTACAGAAGTCATCAAATGATAGCGCCTGGGGAGTAGGAGTGATACTGAGGGCTGCAGGGCCTGGGTTAGCCTCTACATCACCAGAGGAACAGAGGAGGACTAGAATAAGGATACGGCTAAAGGCTTTAAGAACTGGTCTTCTAGTGCGTTGGGTACATAGAATAAAGGGGGCAGATTTCCGGGTGTTATAGAAAAGATTCAGGGCATTATGTACAGACAAGGATATGGAAGGATATGAGTAAAGTGGAGGTAAACCTAAGCGTTGGGTAACAATGAAAGAGATAGCATCGCTGGAGTCATCAATTGAGTCGGTCTCCGCGTGTATAGGGGAAGGTGCAAAGGAGCTATCTAAGGCAGGTTTAGCTAGGCTGGGGGGTCTACAGTGATATAGTACAATTAGAAATAACCGAAACAACAATAAACTAACCATGTTTGGGCTGAGGCTAAACATAAACAGGATGTAGTACCGTAAAAAGGAACAGTCCAGCAGATATCAGCTGTATATCTGAGTTATCATAAGGTCCGGTGGTGAAGCACTAGTAAGAGGCCACGGCTAGCGTGTGCTAGCGGGCCAGGGCTAGCAGATGGATGGAATCTTCGTGGTTAACGTCGTAACCACATCAGACGATTTCGTCGGCAGACCAGTCGTGTAGGATCGGCGGGGCTCCGTGTCAACACTAGGTGGTCCCGTCCGGTTGACAGAGAGGTAGATAGCCGGGAGATGGGCGATGGGCCTAGCTCAGGATGATTAGCCAGACCACAGCGTCCGTTTTGTTGTAGCTGGCTGGTGGTAGCTAGCTGGTAGCGATGAATCCGGAGTTAAAGGTCCAGTGATTCAGTGATTCCGGCGGAAAAACTGATATGTTCTGGGTCGATAACGCGCTGTGCAGACTGGCCGAATATCCGGTGATCAATGTCCAGTGATTAAAATTAATCCCGCGGAAAAAAATCCAATGTTCTGGGTGAAACACCGCTAGCTGTGGCTAATAGCAAGTAGCTAGTTAGCTGGCTAGCTAGTTTCAACTGGAGATTCTAGATTCTAGATAAAGGTAAGTCGATAATAGAATCCGTTCCACATTGAGTGAGGCGGGTTGCAGGAAAGTATATTTTGTAGAAGGATGAAAAGTCTGATAGGGAAATATGTACGAAAAATACAAAAAACAGGGTATTTACAGGCTATTTACAGACACACGACAGAAATAGGACTGCACTACTTCGCCATCTTGGAAAAAAGTGGCGTGACGTTTTTGTAACCATGTAAATCTCTCTCGGACAAGTTGATGTATTTGATGTATTTTTCTATTACATGTATGACATTTCATTGAGATATTTTGTGTTTTAATGACGCAAAATTGAATTACAGCCTAACTCTGCTTTCTGTTGTCGCCATCAGGCTGCAGTGGTGACCTTCACTACCGTGACCCACAAGGATGAAACTTCCCAGACCAGCCTCACCCTCAGCAGGGGAAAGAGAAGCTACCCAGACCTACACACCTTTGTGCAGGACATGAAGGACGAGTAAGTTGCTCTTTGGCTTCCCCATGCATCCCCTAGATATGTTCCCTATCTCAATTGCATACTCCTCGTGTCCTCTCTTCTCAAAACCCATTGGATGAGAAAGCCAGAGGTCCCGCCCTTCTGACCTTCTCATCCAATGGGTTTTGAGAAGGAGGCGAGGAGATTGAGAGTCTCCCATAGTCTCGGGCCAATACAAAGGACTCAACGGACCAAATAACCAATCAGGGATGTCTGGGTGTGGCCTAGTTCCATAGAGGTCCATCCATAACGTAGTCTAAGATAATAGAGGTAATGTCCATCCATAACGTAATCTAAGATAATAGAGGTAATGTCCATCCATAACGTAATCTAAAATAATAGAGGTAATGTCCATCCATAACGTAATCTAAAATAATAGAGGTAATGTCCATCCATAACGTAATCTAAAATAATAGAGGTAATGTCCATCCATAACGTAATCTAAAATCATAGAGGTAATGTCCATCCATAACGTAATCTAAAATAATAGAGGTAATGTCCATCCATAACATAGTCTAAGATAATAGAGGTAATGTCATGTAGTTCATTGTGTACTTGCATTTATTTACTTTTCAGCCATTGGAATCTGCTGAGTGAGAATATGCGTGCCGGGGTGAGTTATAGTCACCTCTAAAGTAGTTAATGTTGGTAAAATGGACCAAACATTCATTTGTGGAAATCCTGCAGGACCTTTAATCCTGAACCACTGCTTTAATTGACTAGCTTGAGTAAATGGTTCTACATTTTATATCAGTGCAGCCCCTTTAACAAACTAACTCTGTATGGTCTTTTAACATTGCAGATGAGCAGACATGAGTTTAGTGCCAAGTGCATGGATATTGTAGCATGGGTGATGGAGTCTACATCCACTGTGGTTGTTCCCGCCCTTGACCTCACCATGCAGATAGAGCTCTCTGATTCGCCAAGCTCTTCTGGATCAGGAAGTAATGAGGCAGGAGAGGTGACCTCTCTTGGCCGCAGCGTCAGATTCAGCTGTAATGGAGGACCCAGCAGGTGCACCAGCGCAAGAACTGCCTGCAGCACACGCACTCCCACGCCTTTCCCCTCCTCTCACAGGTACCTAGCCCTATCCCCTCCTCTCACAGGTACCTAGCCCTATCCACGCATCTCACAGGTACCTAGCCTTATCCACGCCTCTCACAGGTACCTAGCCCTATCCATGCCTCTAACAGGTACCTAGCCCTATCCATGCCTCTCACAGGTACCTAGCCCTATCCGCTCCTCTCAAAGGTACCTAGCCCTATCCTCTCCTCGCACAGGTACCTAGCCCTATCCCCTCCTCTCAAAGGTACCTACCCCTATCCCCTCCTCTCACAGGTACCTACCCCTATCCACGCCTCTCAAAGGTACCTAGCCCTATCCTCTCCTCGCACAGGTACCTAGCCCTATCCCCTCCTCTCAAAGGTACCTACCCCTATCCCCTCCTCTCACAGGTACCTACCCCTATCCACGCCTCTCAAAGGTACCTAGCCCTATCCCCTCCTCTCACAGGTACCTACCCCTATCCACGCCTCTCAAAGGTACCTAGCCCTATCCCCTCCTTTCACAGGTACCTAGCCCTATCCCCTCCTCTCACAGGTACCTACCCCTATCCACGCCTCTCACAGGTACCTAGCCCTATCCCCTCCTCTCACAGGTACCTAGCCCTATCCCCTCCTCTCACAGGTACCTAGCCCTATCCCCTCCTCTCACAGGTACCTACCCCTATCCCCTCCTCTCACAGGTACCTACCCCTATCCACGCCTCTCACAGGTACCTAGCCCTATCCCCTCCTCTCACAGGTACCTACCCCTATCCACGCCTCTCACAGGTACCTAGCCCTATCCCCTCCTCTCACAGGTACCTAGCCCTATCCCCTCCTCTCACAGGTACCTAGCCCTATCCATGCCTCTAACAGGTACCTAGCCCTATCACCTCCTCTCACAGGTACCTAGCCCTATCCACGCCTCTCACAGGTACCTAGCCTTATCCATGCCTCTCACAGGTACCTAGCCCTATCCATGCCTCTAACAGGTACCTAGCCCTATCCATGCCTCTCACAGGTACCTAGCCCTATCCCCTCCTCTCAAAGGTACCTAGCCCTATCCTCTCCTCTCACAGGTACCTAGCCCTATCCCCTCCTCTCAAAGGTACCTAGCCCTATCCTCTCCTCTCACAGGTACCTACCCCTATCCCCTCCTCTCACAGGTACCTACCCCTATCCACGCCTCTCAAAGGTACCTAGCCCTATCCCCTCCTTTCACAGGTACCTAGCCCTATCCCCTCCTCTCACAGGTACCTACCCCTATCCACGCCTCTCACAGGTACCTAGCCCTATCCCCTCCTCTCACAGGTACCTAGCCCTATCCCCTCCTCTCACAGGTACCTAGCCCTATCCCCTCCTCTCACAGGTATCTAGCCCTAACCCCTCCTCTCACAGATACCTAGCTCTATCCCCTCCTCTTTTTGCAGGTATTTCCTGTTATAGGTACAAATATCCATTCCAGATCCACTTAGTGAGAAATACTACTTAGATACTACACAACCACTCTAAAACGTTTACTCTGAAGGTTAATGTTTGCTCTGAGTGTGGTTTGAGATGGTTCACAATGCTTCCTTTGAATAATAATAACAAGGTTGAGTTTGTGTCCCAAATTCTTGGATCATATTTTTTATTTTGTTACCATATACTATTCATTTATGTTGTGCATTCTGCAGGTCCATGACCTCTTTGCTAAGTGAGAACGAAGAGCGATATGTCTCCTCACCTGAGGGTGGCGATAGAGAGATGAGACACAGACAACACTCAGCACCACTGAGATCTGTGTTTGGCATCTCTGAGGACTCTGTCTTCGACATGGTCCAGAGCGGCCAGTCGCAGGGTGACATCGTACCGCTGCCCAAACGGAGTAGACAGGAGAAATACAGACCTAGCAAAATGTCAACGGACGGCAAGTTTATGATGGGTATTGTCGAGTTGGTTATAAACCTTCTCAACTCCAGATTGGCTGAGCTAATGCGAAGTGTCAGTCAGGGAACTCTAGTTCTGCTGACTGGAAGTATCTCAGCAAGTCAACAGTTTGCCCAAGAGATGCTAAGCATGGCGACTTCTAAGATGTATTCCCATGCCATAGAGCATATTGCGCTCGGCCACAAGTCTCCCCTTGAGTTAGAGAGGGAGCTTGAGGCCATCTTGGGTCCTCTGGCTGGACAGGTCATAGTCATCATCATAGATAGCATCATCAAGGCTAAAGCCAACGGAGGAAATGAGGGGAGAGCGTCCAGCCCCTTGACCTATTTTCTAACTGCCATTTCGGCAGAAATACAAAGCCTAGTGGTTCACAGATCGGCTAGCAGACCATCCACCAGACTGTCCAACAACGACCCACTGCTGAACATTTCCAAGTCAAAGGTCTTAAGATCAGTTCTGCTCAAAATGGCAGAGCTCTTTGGCCAAGGTCCAAGTGAAACCTGTCTAGTTCCACTAGTCCAGAGTCAGTCCAACAACTCCATTTGCGACTGGACTGTGAATGCAGGCACCATTCATCCAAGTACATTTCTGTCCGACAACAGAGTGACAGAAGTGTCATCCGATGTTGTGGATCTTGTACTTGAGGTTTTTTGGATAACAGGATTTTTGGATAACAGGAACCGGTCAAGGCCACAGAGTGCCTGCTCCCACAACTCAGCTAGTGGAGCAATAGATATGAGAGCTCTTGCTGGGGACTTGGTCAGACAGGTGTCTGTCAAACTCAGCCCATTTGTCTCTGAGAGTCAACTCTCCACCATGTCCATGACAGATCTGTCATCATCTTTTTCTGACTCCACCTTGAAGCAGTTGTGTTCTCGCTCTGTTGTTGCTCTGGCAACTGCCTGTCAAGCAATCAAAACAGAGCTTGAGAACCAGAGACCTACCAACCTGGCAGCCAGAGACCTACTATCGTCTCTGGTAGAGACCATTGAGGACATGGATATCTCTGACATCCTCCAGGGCCCGTCGGCCATTTTGGAGGAGGCTGCTGTGATAAAGCACCCAGAGATGTCCACCTCGACAATATACAGATCTCTGCTTCTCGACTCATCTCTCGCCTCCTCTAAGATGGTCACTGAGAGCATTATCTTCAACAACCCATGCCCATCAGAGGAGAATGTGAGTATTCAGAAGGAGCTCCCTGCTGATAAAGTTGACATCCTCCATGGTCAACCAGTGGAGGAGTATATTGTCAAAGCTGAGCAATGCATCACTCAGGTCATTCAGGATGCAGCTGTGACATATACTGCTGCGCTGGATAAAACCGACACTTGTGGGAAACTGTCGGAAATCCTATCTGTCCATGTTTCCTCAGAGAATATTGAGGAGGCATCCTCTGATCTCTTTGGTGGAATTATTTCCGACCTGCATGAGGTATCTGAGGTCAATAAGGCCTCCATGCGTACGAAATCAGGTCGCAAAATGTTCTGGGTGGAAGTGAGTTCAGGTTCCCAGAAGATTTATACCAAAACCCTGGACAAACTAAGGAAGCTGTTCACCTCCCACCATCTCACTGAGGGAAAAAATACTCCTGTGCAAATCGAGCTTTCTGCAACTGGACTACTTGTAACTGAGGCCACTGTGCAGGAATCTCCTGTAACTGAGGCCACTTTGGCAGTGTCTCCTGTACAGAAGACAGACAGTAAGACCCTTCTAAGTCCCCAGCCTCAGCCTACCAGCTCACCCTCGACACCTGCACTAAAGGGGTAATCAAACAGGTGATCTCGGTGCTGAGGGTGGACACTTCAAAGGAAGACTGCTCCGCTTCCGTTGGGGAGAGCACGTCAAATTCATCCTTCGACTTCAACCAGAAGTTGGACTCGATAATTTCGAAATTGGAGGACCTCACCATTTCGAGTGATGTGACATCAGCCGAGATTGCCACACTCACGCGATCTCTTAGTGCAGCCAGCAGAACCTCTAACATTTCCATCCAGAGCTTTCACAGTGCTGAGTTCCGAGCTAAGGCCAAACACATTGTGAGTGAGACCATTCTCAGAGCTGCTAGCAAAGCCAGCCATTCTTTGCTACAGAGCATGCCTAGCACCACCTTCTCACACCATGCAGTTTCTACAGCCGAAGATATAGTAAATATTATCATGCAAGACCTTGAAAGTGTATCCCAGTACACTGTGGACGACGCAGACTCCTTCCCACTAGGAGAGAAAAAGCTGGAGTTCCAGCTCAAACCCAGAGTTGTCTTTGACAACTTATTGGATGCTGCTCAAACCATGTACCACAGAGTAAAGGATAGACTGAACATCTTTTTCTATTTTCCACCAGTGTCAGTCACCACAGCCAAATATGTGCTGGACTCCGCCCCTGTGGAGACACTCAGACATTCTAAGTCCGCTGACACTGCTCTTGTTGAGGACAGGAGCCGCCCTCCGTCTGTGAGAAGTGAGAAGCCTTTGTCAAAAGTCTGTTTGGCTAAAAGGTCTAAAGCCCTTGTGTCTTCGAGTGGCTCTTCAACAGACCACCATATAATTGACACATGCAGTGAGGATGTCACTCTGCCCACCAGGAGTATGTCAGTTGTGAGCAACAACAGTTTGAAGAGAGCCTCTCCTCTCCACGGCAGTGGATTGAGTGAAAGTTGCAAACCTCTTGTGGCTCTAAAAGACGTAACAGTGGCAGTCAGCCAAGAAGGCTTTAGCAAAACTGCAAAGAAGACGCTCAGCTTGATCCTAAATGTGATCAAGTGTAGAGTGGCCAACTCTGAGAGTTCATCTGTTGGGCAGATTGCAAGTGAGGAGTGTCTGATAGCCACTAACATGTTAGACTCTGTACTGGAGAGCCTTGACCAGTTGCCTGACATGAGCGCTGCCGATAAAATCACAAGGACAGAATCCCATACCTCTATCGCAATGGACGAGACAGGTTCACGGTCAACGCTTGTGAGCCAACAAGAAATAAACATATCTGACACCAATGTCATAGTGAAAACTATAATGGACACATTGAAGACGGACGACCCAGAGATGACTTCAGCAGAAGAACATCTGGATAGGCTCCTGTCAGTTGAAGCCCTTCAAGGTGCATCTGGCAACCTGATCGCAAAGGTCCATGGTCTCATTCAGGAGATAACCATAAACCGCCAGCTTCAATCCATGGTTGGCCACAGAAGCCTCTCTCAACCAGCGCTGCCTAAACCAGCCCTGAGGAAGCTGTCAAAGGACGATGCCTCAGAGCTCATTTACAACTTTGCCCAGACTTCTGTTAGGAGACTCCTGGGGCAGTGTATGGGAAGGCCTATGCCACCATCGGCTGAAATGGTTTTGGATCAGGTCATCAAGTTGATGACAGACGTGGTGATGGACAGCCTGACTTATGTGTCCAAGTCTACAATGGAGGATGGTAAGTGAAAGTACCTATTTTCATCTGCATAGGACTTAATTGTAACATGATGCTCAATACATTGCGTTTTATGATGTGAAATTCACTGGTTGTGTCCAAAATGGCACCTTCTTCCATATTTAGTGCACTACTTTTGACCAGACCCTATGGGCCCTGGTCAAAAGTAGTGCACTATAAAGTGAAGAGAATGCCATTTGGGATGCAGTGACTGACTTCAATGGCTGCGTCCTCTTCTCCCAGTTATTGTACACAGGTCGGTCACACTAGCGTGCTCTTCTCACTCAGACACCAGCAATGCCACAAGTGACATCACTCATGGTGTTGTAGCTGACCTTAATGCTACTGAGGAATTCCCTGCCAGGAGCCTTAGCCCGGCTGATGTAAAGGCTGACGGCATGGCCCGTCTTCCCTCTGCCAGAGGGGAAGAGACTAAGAAGAACAGGAAGTGGCGTTTCCTACCGAAAATGCATAAGTTTCCAAAGATCATGATTAAGGTAGGGTGCTCTGTGTTTTGAGATTACCTCTGTAAGGCAGGGCTGAAATTTACCCTACAGATTCACTACACCCCTATTGTCTCTCAGCATTAGAACAAAACTGTTGTCATTGTCTTTAGGAGGTTGAGTGAGGACGCTGTAATGCAATCCTAATACACATGGGAGAGTCCCAAATGGCACCCTATTCCCTATATAGTGCACGACTTTTTACCAGAGCTCTCTGGGCCCTTGTCAAAAGTAGTGCCTTACGTAGCGAATAGGGTGCCTTTTAGGATGCACACTCTGTATTTTACACAGGCTCAGTTGTCCTGATGTGTTTTGTCAACAGCTGTTCAAGACAAAAGGGGAACCGAAGAGACACCCTGAACAGGATGTGCTGCCTACCAAACATCTCAGAGAGACTCATATTTCACAGGGTAAGTGATAAGCATCGATAATGTCATATCGATGTATCACCCTATGACAAGCTTGTTAAAACAGTGACAACAGATACAGGCAGACCGACGGACAGACATGCAGACAGACAGGCAGACTGACAGGCAGACGGATGGGCAGACAGACATACAGGCAGACAAAAAGACAGGCAAACAGGCAGACAGACAGACGGACAGGCAGACGGACAGGCAGGCAGGCAGACAGACAGACAGACTGACGGACAGACAGACAGACAGACAGGCAGACAGGCATACAGACGGACAGACAGGCAGACGGACAGACAGGCAGACAGGCAGACAGACGGACAGGCAGACGGACAGACGGACAGACACAAACACACACATTCATTTTCTGATTATGAAATGTTCTCATGACAGATGCTGAGTGTGAGGTTCCAGAGGTTCCATCCACTTCCCCACCCAAGGAGGACCTGACAACCACACCGGCCCCTGCTCCCCAGGAGTCCCAGTCCCGTAAACGCCCACTCATAGTCAGGGTGTTACACGCTCTCTCCAGAGCCATCTCCAAACCATTCACAGGAGCTTCTGGGAAGAATAATTAGCCAAATGCCTGATTTTATTAATATGATATTTTAATCAGAGCCTTTATTTAATAAAACATTACTGCATTGATTTCTGTCTATAGTAGTCTTCATGTATGTGCAAGATAACGGTAAAGTACTTCAAACCACATAGTCAAAAGTATTCATAGTGAAGTACCGTTTATGATTATTGATTGTGGAAATACACATAATACAGAAAAGTTGTTGTCACATATAAAGACAGACATAAAGGAGAACTCCGTAGACCAGTCACATTCTCAAGCCATAACTAAATCCATGAATGGATCTCCTATAAGATGACAGGAGAACATTTGTAACACTTTCTATGAAGCCTATATCTATAATGCACACACTCAAGTCATTTACATTTTACATTTTAGTCATTTAGCAGAAGCTCTTATCCAGAGCGACTTACAGTTAGTGAGTGCATACATTTTTTTTTTTCATACTGTCATACACTCATAATGACTTAACTGAGTTAAGTGTTAAGTAAAGTGCAGTTATAAACACATAATGAGGGCTTATTATGTATTTCTTGCAATAAAAAAAGAAAAATGCTACTAGTTTATTAAATATTCATGACTGCTATTGCACGGCTCATGTCCACACTTCTGTACAATAGGGGGCAGTAATGCACCATAACGTTGGATGCCAACTGCCTATAAACCCCACTGAAGAAGAAAAAGCTACTCATGTAATGCATGCTGGAAAGCAGACAAAACTAATGATTTGCAAGAGATCTAAACACGATTTATAAGCTACTGAACAACAAGTCCAAGAAATCATTGCTAACCGCGTTTGCACTTTGAACAGATTTCTCGACAATAATAATGGAAGATGTGACTGGGGCTCAGCTCATTGCAGAGGCACTAAAAGCTCAGGTGAAGTGTGTGCAATATATATAAAACAGTGTTATACTGTGTAACCGTGTTGCTAATAATATATTAGTCGCTGATCATGTCCTTGGCAGTGAGAATGTAACACTATGAGTTGTGAAAGTGTGCCATAGGTCATTGCACTGGTATAGCTAACTATTAATATTGTTGTAGAAAAACATTTAGATGTTTATGTGGAATAGTATATGTTAACACCCTTGTTGATGCATGCCAATGTGTGTGTCAATGCAAAGAAAATCTAAACTACATTGTAACAATTCATATACAATTCAGTATGAAAATGTATGCACTCACTAACTGTAAATCGCTCTGGATAAGAGCGTCTGCTAAATGACTAAAAATGTTTAAAAAAAGGTAAATATACTGTATCTACATGTAACTCTCTACAGAATGTAGAATATATGTTTGGAATAGTTGGTGTTCCAGTCATTGAAGTAGCTAAGGCAGCTCAAGCCTCAGGAATCAAGTATGTGGGAATGCGCAATGAACAAGCCATAAGCCACCTTTTTATTACTAAACCAGCTCTCCCCAAATCATGTGATATTAACTACCCGTACATAGACTACAGGAGCGTGTAGTGTGTGAGGGTCAGTTTCATAGCTTTTTTGCATTGCTAATTATGTCTGCCTGTCTGTCTGACCCTTTGTGTGTCTGTCTGCCTGTCTTCCTGTCTGTCCCTCTGTCTGTCTGTTCCTCTCCAGTCCAGGTGCGTGTCTGGTTGTGTCTGGACCGGGACTCATCCATGCACTTGGTGGAATGGCCAACGCTAACATGAACTGCTGGTATGCTAGAACTCCACAAACAGAAGACCCTACTACTCATGTTCAGTGGTCCTTTCAAAAGAAGGGATGCTATCCGCACACTGCAAAAAATGATCTGAGGACTCCAAACTATCTCAGATTGTCAGTTGATGTCATTGTGTGATACCTCTCTCTCTGTAGGCCTGTGATTGTTATTGGAGGCTCCTCCGATCAAAACCAAGAGACCACTGGGGCGTTTCAAGAGTTTCCACAGGTACCGATTGAACCATGATATTTATGACATTTGAACATTAGGGGGTTGTTTCCCAGGACACAGATTAAGCCTAGTCATGGCCTAAAAAGCAAACTCAATAGAGAATCTCTGTCTGGGAAACTGGCCCTAGCAGTTTAATTGCTGAAAGAGGAAATAATTTGTTATTTGTGGTCCTCTTTCTCTGTCAGGTGGAGGCATGCAGATTGTACAGTAAGTTCTCTGCTAGGTCTAGCAGTCTGGATATGATCTCCTCAGTGGTAGAGAAGGTATACAGTCTACTCTGACTCCCTCTGTGTAGTCCTCTTCATATCATTTGGTATCACCTGCAATTGTCTTTTTTCTGACCTCTAATTTTCCAGCTTAGCAAGGTACCTTAACTGCTTCATAAGAGCACAGCACAGCCTTAATTGATCTGAATTTAAGGGTGTTTGGTATGTCTAAGGCAGCACGCACTAGCATGTATGGACGTCCAGGTGCTGTATACGTAGACATATCTGGGGACATGGTCAATGCTAAATTGGACAGGAGCAGAGCCAGGTTAGTGGCCATCACTGTCTTTCATCCATTTAAAATGTATACTAATGTGTTACTGTTGAATATGTATACCTCTGAATTCACATCACCGTAGTCATTTTTATTTTATCTTGTTATACCTTTTAACGTCTGAAGTGAACCAGAAATTAAATTACTTAGAAAATATAGCACTATATCAAAATATTCTCATCAGAGAATAGCAATAAGCCTCGATAGACCTTCATGGTTTATTTACATATGCAATAAAGTTGCTAGGTAACATGTTTAATGTTTGACCTATTATTTATTATTTCCTTTGTCAGAGAGGTGCCCTGTAGTCCACCTCCTCCTGTGAGTATGGCTGACCATATGGTGATCACAGAAGCACTGGCGGTCCTGAAAGGAGCCAAACGGACTTTACTCATCATTGGCAAAGGTAGGCATTGCTTTTTTAATAGCCAGATAATCTGGGGGAAACAGAACTAAAATCTTGCATAATTGCGTCAGATACTTGGATAAGGTCTGGGGAGATGTTAAGAGAAAGATACTAACTTCACTTGCGAACTCTCCACCCCCCTAAACGGAAACTCTCTGCAAGTTTCCGGCAAGTTTATGGGCCAAATGTCCCCTCCCGTTCTGAAATTGAAAAGATGCGAGCACCTGCGAAATCGGGATTTGTCCAAATGATTAGTGGTGAAAAATCAGCGTACCGGAACAAAGTTGTCACATCCCATTCTGTTGACAGACGCTACTTCCAGTTATGTTACGTGCGTCTGTCCAAGAGAGATCAATAGCCAGCTGAGACGCACTGTAACACATATAGCACTGTACCACGGTTCAGTTGAAAACTGGGCCACGTTCAGTCGACAAATGTTGTTGACATGATTTCTCATTCTACCTGTCTGAGAGGCACGTTCGTTCTACATGCTATATTTCTATCTGAACGTTGCACAACGTTTTGCTCAGCTGAATGCATCCCAGTTGTGAAGACAAGTCTGTTGAAATCCGTGTGGCAGTGCCCTCTGTCTGTGTCCCTCTGCAGGTGCAGCCCATTGAAGAGCAGAGGGGGCTCTGAAGGAGCTGGTGGAGGGGTGTGACCTGCCCTTCCTGCCCACCCCCATGGGTAAAGGGGTGCTGCCTGACGATCACCCCAACTGTGTTGCTGCTGCCCGCTCCAGGTCAGCCTCTCCTTCTCTCAGCTGGCATCATATTCATGTACAGACCATTGACTGTATAAGTAGGACCAAGAATTTCCCTGACCATTTGAACGGACCACGAAACTCCTGAAATCCCTATCTATAACTAGTCTCTCCTGGCCAGGTCATGTCAATGTAAACTGGTGTCAATCAAACAACTACACTACTCCTATAACTAGCCTCTTTTCATTACATTTTGTTTTGTCCCTGCTCTCCTCCTCCTCTCTTCCTATCCTCCTCCTCCTCTCTTCCTATCCTCCTCCTCCTCTCTTCCTCCTCCTCCTCCTCTTCCTATCCTCCTGGTTCTATGGTCTTGGTGGGGACTGCAGAGCTCTGCTCCAGTCTGATGTTGTGGTCCTACTTGGTGCCAGACTCAACTGGATCCTGCACTTTGGCCTTCCCCCCAGGTTTGACACCCAAGTAAAGGTCATCCAGCTAGGTCAAAGGTCACCAGTAGGGTTTCTTTTTTTTCCTTCTTTTTTTCGGATTCCAGATTTTCTGCTTATTCCGTTCTGATTTCTGGAATCTTCCAACAGGGATTTCTGGGAATTTGGGGAAAGTAACTGTAATTTTGCAACCCTAGTCACAGGTCATTTCATAGTGAACTACATTTCATTGTAACCAGGTATAAAGGTATTTGACTCAGTCTATTGGATTTAGTCTATCAATTATATAGCTTCTCTATAAGTCTTTGTGGTCTCTCCAAATAATTTCATGGCTGTCTTAGTGCTGTACAGTACATCTATATTTAAGCAATAAGGCCCGAGGGGGTGTGGTATATGGCCAATATACCACGTCTAGGGGCTGTTCTTAAGCACGATGCAACGCAGAGTGCCTCGACGATACAGCCCTTAGCCGTGGTATATTGGCCCTATACCACAAACCCCAGAGGTGCCTTATTGCTATTATAAACTGGTTACCAACGTAATTCGAACAGTCAAAATAAATTTCAAATCAAATCAAATCAAATTTTATTGGCCACATGCGCCGTAATACAACAGGTGCAGACATTACAGTGAAATGCTTACTTACAGCCCTTAACCAACAGTGCATTTATTTTAAACAAAAAAGTAAAAATAAAACAACAACAAAAAAAGTGTTGAGAAAAAAAGAGCAGAAGTAAAATAAAATAACAGTAGGGAGGCTATATATACAGGGGGGTACCGGTGCAGAGTCAATGTGCGGGGGCACCGGCTAGTTGAGGTAGTTGAAGTAATATGTACATGTGGGTAGAGTTAAAGTGACTATGCATAAATAATTAACAGAGTAGCAGCAGCGTAAAAGCATGGGGTGGGGGGGCAGTGCAAATAGTCCGGGTAGCCATGATTAGCTGTTCAGGAGTCTTAAGGCTTGGGGGTAGAAGCTGTTGAGAAGTCTTTTGGACCTAGACTTGGCACTCCGGTACCGCTTGCCGTGCGGTAGCAGAGAGAACAGTCTATGACTAGGGTGGCTGGAGTCTTTGACAATTTTGAGGGCCTTCCTCTGACACCGCCTGGTATAGAGGTCCTGGATGGCAGGAAACTTGGCCCCAGTGATGTACTGGGCCGTACACACTACCCTCTGTAGTGCCTTGCGGTCGGAGGCCAAGCAGTTGCCATACCAGGCGGTGATGCAACCAGTCAGGATGCTCTCGATGGTGCAGCTGTATAATTTTTTGAGGATCTGAGGACCCATGCCAAATCTTTTCAATCTCCTGAGGGGGAATAGGCTTTGTCGTGCCCTCTTCACGACTGTCTTGGTGTGTTTGGACCATGATAGTTCGTTGGTGATGTGGACACCAAGGAACTTGAAGCTCTCAACCTGTTCCACTACAGCCCCGTCGATGAGAATGGGGGCGTGCTCAGTCCTCTTTTTTTTCCTGTAGTCCACAATCATCTCCTTTGTCTTGGTCACGTTGAGGGAGAGGTTGTTATCCTGGCACAACACGGCCAGGTCTCTGACCTCCTCCCTCAACGTGACCCATGTTATACGGTCAGATATACCACAGCTTTCAGCCAATCAGCATTCAGGGCTCGAGTCACCCGGTTTATAAAAGGGAACGTGTGTGTGTCAGCCTTAGCATTATGTGGTGGTGCCTGGTTATTTCTGTTGTGTTTAGCTTGAGGTTTGGCCACTCCTCCAGCTGCTGTTACATATGTCACGCACGGCGCTCTTCCTGTCGTGTCGTTGCTGGTATGTTGTAGTAACGTTCCACATACGTTATTTATGTCAAGGTCAATGTCAAGGTTGATCTGTGTGCTGAGGAGATGGGGAACAACGTGCAACCTGCTGCTGCTCTCCTGGGGGACATCAATACTATTGTCAAGCAGGTAACACAACACAGTCCTGGGGGACTGGAGATCCTGGTTTGAATCCAGGCTCTGTCGTAGCCGGCCGCGACCGGGAGACCCATGGGGCGGCGCACAATTGGACCAGCGTCGCCTAGGGTAGTGGAGGGAATGGCCGGCTCAGTTCGTAGAGCATGGTGTTTGCAACGCCAGGGTTGTGGGTTCGATTCCCACGGGGGGTATGAAAAAAAAAAGTTACGTATGCACTAACTGTAAGTCGCTCTGGATAAGAGCGTCTGCTAAATGACTTAAACATGTTAAATGTAGAGGGCCCCGTAAACAGTTCCACAAACGTCAGCATGAGTGCGCTGACTGTGGAAGCACTAATCACTGGACCAAAGCTCACTGTCAGATGCACCAGCTGTGCGTCAAGCAGGGACGGCTTGTTCAATAGGGCGATATGGGCGACGCACTGCCAAACGGGAAAAGGAAGGGATTTTTTTTCTAATCAATTATATCACGGCAACAGCAGTTATCAGTGTTCACGTCTGATCTGCCAGCCACTAAATGTCAAATCAGGCTAAAGTCGTGCTTCAAATGGCCCCGCCCGTTTTTTGGGCGATTTCAGTCAGGTTGAAAATCGCCCAGAAGTCTCTCATAGCCTGTCATGTAAAATCTATTTTTTTCACATTTCAAAGCTTTCAATACATTCTCTATGGGTGTCTGTGGGCATGCACTTACGCGCTTTCGTCATACGTGACGTAACGTTGAACGTAACTAAGACAATGGCGGCTAGCAGCGTCTATGTTGCGACCTGCAGTGTGGCGTTATTTTATGTTTTTAATTTGTAGACTTAGTTTACAAACATTCTGCAAACATTCTGCTTTGGACTGATCTTCGGTTTTGGACTGATCTTGTTGATCGTGTACATACCCGCTACGAACGGACTAAATAATGAAAACGCTGCTGGCAGCGGAATCCCAATACAGCTGGGAGACTTGGCTTGATGACAGAGTCCCGGACAGAGAGGTGGAGCCGGCCGGCTTCACCCTGGTCAGAGCGGACCGCGATCCTGGTAAGAGAGCGACTCTGTACCCCGACATTGAACTGCTTTCTGTGTCATTGAACCTTACTATTGTTGATAAAACAAGTTTACTGGAGAACGGAGACCAAGTAGAGACTTTTGGACAAGGTGGATAATTGTATAATATAAGGCAGTTTATTCAGAGGTAAAGATATCTGGAATCGCGTGCACGGACCCGTTCGTCAAACTCGTAGGGAGTTTATCAGAAGAGCCCCTAAACATTGTGTGCTGACATTTTATACAATAAAATGAAGTAGGTTGAATCTAGTAGTTCTGATCTTCTGATTGGTCCTGATGAGTTGGGCGAGGTCACCTCCAGGCTAGTGTCACTGTTGCATTGGCTCTGAGTCGGGTTCTCTGTCTTCAGATGTTCAGCCTAAGAGAAGAGGATTTGTGTGTGTGTGTGTGTGTTTGTTATCAGTGTGTGTGTGTGTGTGTGTGTGTGTGTGTGTGTGTTTGTTATCAGTGATGATGTGTGTGTGTGTGTGTTTATCAGTGATGATGTGTGTGTGTGTGTGTGTGTGTGTGTGTGTGTGTGTGTGTGTGGGTGTGTGTGTGTGTGTCCTCAGGGCAAGAACTCGTGAGTTGGAAGAACTGAGAGACCTATGGCGTGGGTGTTATCCTTAGCCACCTGCTGACAAGGCTGACAAGATAGGACTCTTGTTCATTGTATTGAATACAAAGGCCCAACACAAAATGGGTCATGCACAAGATTTTAGTCAGACCAAGCTATAACATTATATATTTACTACGACAGTACATTCAACCAAAAGCTAATATAACAAAGGCATCAGAGATTATTTATAATCTGTCACAGAAACTGGAATCCATCTCCCCAGATCAGTCAATAAATGCTTCTGGTATTGACTTATATGCTGCCCCTGTCTTCATGTTGTTGCTGGACATATCTTTTTTTAAATGTGTGTAGGTCACCTAAATCATCAGAAAAATTGCCCCTCCTGAGAATTTTTTCAGGAGCCGCCACTGGCGTCAAGTGCTTTTCTCCGGGCCACATGAGCTTTGACTGTAGTGAGGCTGGGCAGCGACAGAACCCTGGATGTGGACAGACTGGCAGGTCTCAGGAAAACTAGAAAGCCTCCGTTCTGAGGAGGGCAATGTGGGGCATTCTTATTTTTCCTCCACTGATGATGATATCCAATCTGTTTATTCTTACTTTTGTGAGTCAGTACCCAAGAACAACACAGTCATTTTTCAGAACACAATGAGAATTAATCAGAAAGACAGTTTGTTTTACACCACTGTGCTAGTACAGGATAAAGTTGAGCTGAAGGGGATGTTAGATAGTGGGTCCATGGCTACTACTCTGCGCGCAGATATTGTACCTCGGTTGAGGGAGGCAGGAGTGGTAGAGGGGAACTTTCTAGCTCCTTCAGACATTATCCTGGTGGATTGTGGTGGGAACAAACTAGCCCAGTGGGCATGTGTGACTTAAAAATGCAACTTTATGGCTTCTGTTATGTAGTCCCAGTGCTTATTGTTGATGGGCAGGTTGATGAACTCATTGTGGGAACTAATGTGTTGAAGTCTCTGATTAGACAGTGAGTTTCTATGTGCTCACGCAGGTGCCCGAGAGCTGTGGCTGCACCAAGGGCTAAGCTATTGTGTGTTGTCTCTTCGTGTACAGGTATGTCATTTATTTTGTCAGAATTATGTTGTATATCATTTTACTTGTATTGTATAGTGTGTTGTTAGGCACGGAATGTGTGCATGCAGCACCTGTTCTCTTTTGCCTGACCTTCAACTAGCAAGGTGCCCGAGAGCTGTGGCTGCACCAAGAGCTAACATATTGTGTGTTGTCTCTTCGTGTGCAGGTCGAATAAAAATTATCCAACCATCAGAATTCCAGTTGTGGCAGTGTCCTAATTACGTGACCTGCCGACTGGTCAGCTCAAGCCGACCGCCGGAGCTGTGCATGTGGATGAGGTGCACGACCTGCGCATGTGAATTTGTTGATGGCTTACTGTAAGTGAATATATACTGTAAACAGTGAAAGTGAATGTAGCATATTCATTAGATACAGGTATTCGTGCTTATTTGTATGTTTTGGATGAATTTGTTTATTGCATTAATTTTTTGGGGTATTTAAATGCACTAAATTACATTGTATTTTAGTGCTCTGTTGAGCCATGGAAGATTCTCAAATCCATAAGACGTGTTATGCTGGGGATTTTAGTGTGGGTAGAGGGAGGGGTGTCCTTCCATTTACACCAATTGTACAGTCAGCTCCTGGGAGTAGAGCGTTTGCTAGTCCTGAGTTTGCAAGCACTGGGAGGGGTAGGCTGTTTGTTCCACCTGACCAGGGTATCCCACCTCTGTCTTTTGAAGTACCATCATCCACAGTACTCGGTGATAATGGGATGCCTCCGAGTCAGCTTAGTGACCTTATTAAGCAGATTGGTTCAGAGATAGGAGAATCTATCAGAGCGAGTTTACTGCAGCCTGGGGTTTCAAGTCTTTCTCCTGCCCGTCCCCCTCACCAACCCCAGCAGTTTCCCCTGCCTGAGCAGTGTGGGTCAACCTTTATTGATGCGTCCAAGCTGAATCTGGTTGTGAAGTCAGATGTTAGTGCTCCACCTCTTTTTAGGGGTGATGGCTCAGATAAGTACTCTGTCCTGGAGTGGGAGGAGTTAATGGAAGTCTACCTAGAGAAGAGGGGTTACACTGGGTCTGGGAATGTTGGGGAGGTGATGTCTAGGCTCATGGGGAGGGCACGGGATGTGACCAAAGTCTGGAAGCGTAACAACCTTGTTGTCACAGATGTTAAGGCGGTGTTCAGTGTTTTCAAGCAACACTTTGGGGATACTGTCTGCTCAGGTATGCCATTAGCTGATTTCTATTCAATCAAACCATAAGCTAATGAGGGTCCAATAGATTTCTGGATTAGGCTTAACAAAGCTGCAGAGGCAGCCGAACAGTACCTTGTGAGTGAGGGCAGGACCTTACCCAATCAGTGCTCAGAGTTGGCAGTCATGTTTGTACGCAACTGTCCTGATAAAGAGTTGGCCCAAGTGTTCAAGAGCAAACCCATTCGTGACTGGACAGCCAGTGAGGTACAGGATCGGTTGGATGACCTGTTAAGGGAACGTAAAGCATGTAGAACACAACTTTCACAGCAGGTTGCTGCTGTTTTTGACTGCCCTCAGGAGGGAGTGGGTCCTGTGAAAAGACCTAATGTGTCATCTTTTTCTCAATGTGGCCGTGAACCAGACCTGGCACCATCTGTATCTGAGGGTGGGACATTAAAGAAAGTTTTGACTTTGTTAGAGAAGGCTCTGGTCAGCAATACTCAGTCTGTGAGTGGCGCAGTGGTCTAAGGCACTACATCGCAGTGCTAGCTGTGCCACTAGAGATCCTGGTTCGAATCCAGGCTCTGTCTTAGCCGGCCGCGACCGGGAGACCCATGGGGCGGCGCACAATTGGACCAGCGTCGTGGAGGGAATGGCCGGCTCAGTTCGTAGAGCATGGTGTTTGCAACGCCAGGGTTGTGGGTTTGATTCCCACGGGGGGTATGACAAAATTTAATAACGTATGCACTAACTGTAAGTCGCTCTGGATAAGAGCGTCTGCTAAATGAGGGCAATGTGGGGCATTCTTATTTTTCCTCCACTGATGATGATATCCAATCTGTTTATTCTTACTTTTGTGAGTCAGTACCCAAGAACAACACAGTCATTTTTCAGAACACAATCAGAATGACAGTTTGTTTTACACCACTGTGCTAGTACAGGATAAAGTTGAGCTGAAGGGGATGTTAGATAGTGGGTCCATGGCTACTACTCTGCGCGCAGATATTGTTCCTCGGTTGAGGGAGGCAGGAGTGGTAGAGGGGAACTTTCTAGCTCCTTCAGACATCATCCTGGTGGGTTGTGGTGGGAACAAACTAGCCCAGTGGGCATGTGTGACTTAAAAATGCAACTTTATGGCTTCTGTTATGTAGTCCCAGTGCTTATTGTTGATGGGCAGGTTGATGAACTCATTGTGGGAACTAATGTGTTGAAGTCTCTGGTTAGACAGTTCAAATCAAATGACAGCTACTGGCGGGTGGCGGGTACACCAGGTTCCTCTAGCCAGTGTGATGTCAAATCTGGAGAGATGGAGAGGAGACTCCATCCCAGATAAAGTGGGCACCATTAAGTTGAAGATAGCAGTAACGCTCCAACCCATGAGTGAGCATCTGGTGTGGGGCCGCCTACCGCCAAAGACAAAACTCTCTGTGGGCAGTACTGTTGTTGTCGAGCCCAGCACGTCTCGTTGTGTGAATCGACACATACTAGTGGGGAGAGTAGTTACGCCTCTGTGGGGGGATGGATGGCTCCCTGTGAAGATTGTGAATCCAACAACATCGGCAGTTACCCTGAGACGAAATGCTAAAGTGGCGGATGTGTACCCTTGCATTGCATTGGAGTATTTTAATGATGTCAAGCAGCAAGCAGCTCATCAGAATGTGGCAAAGGCTCAATGTGACAGATCACATGGCAGTCTGACAGCTAAGAGTTCAGTTGGTGGCAGTGTAGATAATGGCAACAGTACACTGAGGAATCTTGGACTTCAAGGCCTGTCTGTTGAGGAGTGTCCAGTTTCACAGTTCTGGAAAGATAAACTTGTCAACTTAATTGGGAAGTATGACACAGTGTTCTCTAGACATAGCCTAGATTGTGGCGAGGCAAAGGAGTTCTGCCTTCGCATACGGCTGACTGATGACCGCCCATTTCGATGACCTTATCGTAGGCTGTCTCCAGCTCATTACCAAAAACTCAGGGAAACACTGGATGATATGGAGGAAAAGGAAATCGTCAGAAAATCCAGCAGCGAGTATGCCTCACCATTGGTGCTGGTATGGAAAAAGAATGGGGACTTGCGCCTATGTACTGACTTCAGGTGGTTAAATGCCCGCACAGTAAAGGATGCTCATCCCCTGCCTCATCAGGCTGATGTACTGGCCGCACTGGGAGGTAATGCCTTCTTCAGCACAATGGATTTGACGTCAGGGTATTACAACGTGCCACTGCATGAAGAGGACAAGAAATACACTGCCTTTTCCTCCCCTTTAGGTCTGCACGAGTACAATCGGTTACCTCAGGGCCTCTGCAACAGCCCGGCTACTTTTATGAGAATGATGCTGACCATCTTTGGTGACCAAAACGTTCTAAGTCTCCTTTGTTACTTGGATGATCTGATGGTTTTTGCTAAGACGGAGGAAGAGAGTCTGCAGAGACTTGAGATGGTTTTTCAGCGGTTGCAGGCGCACAACCTTAAACTGTCTCCGTCTAAGTGCAAGTTTCTGAGGAGGTCTGTAAAGTTTTTGGGCCACATCATTTCTCAGGAGGGTGTAGCCACTGACCCTGCTAAAGTTCAAACCATTTTGAATGTGACTGAGAGTGAAGCTGAGAGTGAAGCTGATGGTGTCACACCGTCTCCTATCAAAATAGGTTCTTTCCTTGGTATGGTAGTATACTATTAGCACTACATTGAGAATTGTTCCATGGTTGCTAGGCCATTGTTTCAGCTAACTACAGGTCAGAAGAAGCCTAGGAGAGGCAAGGGTAGGAAGAGGCCTGGTCCCCCTCGCAGGCTCACTGCTGCAGACTGGACTGCCGAATGTCGACTCGCTTTTGAAGCTTTGAAATCAGCACTAGTTGACCAGGCACTGCTGGTTCATCCAGATTTTTCTCAGCCATTTCTACTTTCCGTGGATGCATCTACTAGTGTTTTGGGAGCTGTACTATCACAAGTGCAAGATGGGAAGGACATAGCCAGGCCGATAGCTTTTGCTAGTAAATCTCTTAATCATGCACAATCCAAGTATCCTGCTCACCGGCTGGAATTTCTAGCCATGAAATGGGCCATTCATGATAAATTCAGCCATTGGCTGCGAGGGCATACGTTTACTGTGTGGACCGACAACGATCCACTCAAATATATTCTTACAAAGCTGAGACGATGCATGCGAGCAGAGATGGGTTGCAAAGCTGGCACCCTTTGAGTGGCGCAGTGGTCTAAGGCACTGCATCGCAGTGCTAGCTGTGCCACTAGAGATTCTGGTTCGAATCCAGGCTCTGTCGTAGCCGGCTGCGACCGGGAGACCCATGGGGCGCCGCACAATTGGCCCAGCGTTGTCCAGGGTAGGGGAGGGAATGGCCGGCAGGGATGTTGCTCAGTTGGTAGAGCATGGCGTTTGCAACGCCAGGGTTGTGGGTTCGATTCCCACGGGGGGCCAGTATGAAAAATAAAAATGATGTATGCACTCACTAACTGTAAGTCGCTCTGGATAAGAGCGTCTGCTAAATGACTAAAAATGTAAAATAAAAATGATATCCAGTACATACAGTGGGGAGAACAAGTATTTGATACACTGCCGATTTTGCAGGTTTTCCTACTTACAAAGCATGTAGAGGTCTGTAATTTTTATCATACATACACTTCAACTGTGAGAGACGGAATGTAAAACAAAAATCCAGAAAATCACATTGTATGATTTTTAAGTAATTAATTTGCATTTTATTGCATGACATAAGTATTTGATACATCAGAAAAGCAGAACTTATTATTTGGTACAGAAACCTTTGTTTGCAATTACAGAGATCATACGTTTCCTGTAGGTCTTGACCAGGTTTGCACACACTGCAGCAGGGATTTTGGCCCACTCCTCCATACAGACCTTCTCCAGATCCTTCAGGTTTCGGGGCTGAGATCCCCAAAGCCTACAAGAATTCTGATAGTGAAACTCCACTCAGCTGGGATGGTGCTGTGCCTGATGTTGTTAACTTGGTTGAAGATGCTTTGTCAGTCTGGTCTGTGACAATCTACCAGGATTCTGATCAGTCGTCTGACACTACTAGTGTTGAGTCGGAAATTGAAAGTGTGCTGGCTCCGGATATGCTGATCTGTAGTACTCCCCAACCTGAGGTTAGACCTTTGAGCACGGTTGGTGCTGTCCGTGACATTCCTGCTAGGTTTTTGGGTGAGGGTGTTCGGACTAGACTAGGTAGATTTATTAATCCAGTGAATAGGCTAATCCAAACTATGTCTACACAGGAAATGAAACAATTCTTGGTTTCTCAGTGATGGTAGGATATTGCCTACCTTTTCTTTGTTGTGTGTATGTGGTAATCTAAGTGGGTCTTAGAGTGATTTGTGGGTTTGTCTAATATTTTTGACAATTCATGTAACTTTGTGTGTAGTTCATCAGCATAAAATGTATTTGGCATTTTTTGTATAGGGTTGAATAAGGGATTAGCTACCTCTTATTTTTCCTAATCCTTCACGGGATAGCTTTCCAGCTGATCGACCATTTGTGGGTCTAGAATTAAGGGACTACACTGGGTTACTCTGTCGCCCTGTGGGTGTGGAATGTTTTTTTTCTTTCTTTGCTTTGTTACCTTCGAGGTTATGTGTTTTGTTTTGTGTTTATAATATAGTGTAAAACAGTAGGGGTGAATGTAGTAGTGTGATGTTGTTCCCCTAGATTATGCACCAAATTGCACACAAGGACAGTTCAACTAGGCCAGGTCAAGAGGGGATGTTAATAAGTTAATAATAATAATAATAATAATATTAATTCAATGTGGTTTTTATTTAATTACAGCTGCATAGCTAATGTAATTTTTTGGTGTACAAACATTTTTATATATCTATATTGTAAATACACCTAATTGTAAAAGTTGTGTATATTTTGGTTTGGTCCATCGCGGGTTATCTGTATTTATGTACCCTCTTATTGTTCTCTTTTGCCTGTCCTTCAACTAGCAAGGTATGTTGTCCTTGGCGCCGTAATTTGTCAATATAAAACTGTGGTAAAGTTACACAAAGTGCTGTTACGCAACTATAGGTTTTGTTACAATGTGGACAATATAAAGATTTATGTTAACAACTTTCACCAAGCTCGCTAATTTGGGTACCTATTGTAACTCGGGAGTATTTGGGTCAGTGTTTGAGTGAGTTTCTATGTGCTCACGCAGGTGCCCGAGAGCTGTGGCTGCACCAAGGGCTAACCTATTGTGTGTTGTCTCTTCGTGTACAGGTATGTCATTTATTTTGTCAGAATTATGTTGAATATCATTTTACTTGTATTGTATAGTGTGTTGTTAGGCACTGAATGTGTTTATGCAGCACCTGTTCTCTTTTGCCTGACCTTCAACTAGCAAGGTGCCCGAGAGCTGTGGCTGCACCAAGGGCTAACATCATTTTTTTGTCTCTTCGTGTGCAGGTCGAATAAAAATTATCCAACCATCAGAATTCCAGTTGTGGCAGTGTCCTAATTAAAAGTACACAACGCAGAACGAACCACGCTGCATATGCATAATGATGTAGTAAACAACATCGCTCTGCGTGGGAACTTTTGGTGGGGGGGAAGTAGACTTTATAAGTCTCCATGGTGGGTAAAGACCATCACTTCGTTGTCTTGTTGGGAATAGTAATAATTTGTGACAGTACGCATTGTATTAGTCTAACGGTTGTTTTTAATTTAGTTTCTCACATTAAACAGACATTTGAGAAGGATTTGAGAAGCGAATTGCTTGCAGTTGTACCTATGACACACAGACACACTAAAGCTGTACAGTGTAGTTAGAAAAGTCAATTTACATTATTTGCAGATGTGTTCCCTTTTATTTACAAATCGAAAAATGTAACATTTGAAATGAATGTGGCAGAACAGTTAAGCATAGAGTTCCTGTGGGAGTCTTCTCCTTCAGTCTTTTTGCCTCCTATGCCTCGTTTCCTATTAGATGGGATTTTCCCAATGCCAAGTTCACCTGAGACAGCCGCTATCCAGTGTCATGTGTTGCTGAATTACAGATCTCGCTATCCCAATGTCGCTGCTGTCCATGGTGCTGAAATATCCAATCTCGGCTATTTGCATACATAGGACCATCCACACTTGACACCACACACACAAGTTAATGCTAATATCACACACACTTTTGAACATTGCACAACCTGCAACAAGACACTGAAACAGCACTTAATTTCAAGTTTGTTTGTTTCTGAATAAAGATGCGAAGAATGAAATCAATGTGTGGAAGGAGATTGGACAATGTATAGGCATTCCCTATAGCTATATTTGACTGGAGCATGATCAGATTGCTTTGTTTCAGCCAGAATGGAAATTTGGTCTGAGAAACTATGCCCATTATAGCATGACTATTTCAGACAGAATTCACTTAATATTGTCTGTAAAAATATAAATAAGGCAATGTTTATATGACCCCCTTTCAAACATTCACATATTTATCATTTTCTTGCAGATATACAGTACATTCAGAAAGTATTCATACCCCTTAACTTATTCCACATGTTGTTTTCTTACAGCCTGAATTCAAAATGGATTCAATTATAATATTTTCTCTCACGCAGCTACATACAATACCCCATAATGACAAAGTGAAAACACGTTTTTGAAATTTTTGCAAATGTATTGGAAATGAAATACAGAAATATCTCATTTATATAAGTATTCACACCCCTGAGTCGATTAAAGCTGTGTCTTTCTGGGTAAGTCTCCAAGAGCTTTGCACAACTGGATTGTAAAATATATGCAATATACATTATATAGACAGCCATTTTTTTTTTTTGCCATAAGTTTTCAAGCCAAATTAAGTCAAAACTGTAACTAAGCCACTCAGGAACATTCAATGTCATCTTGGTAAGCAACTCCAGTGAATATTTGGCCTTGTGTTTTAGGTTATTGTCCTGCTGAAGAGGGAATTTGTCTCCCAGTGTCTGTTGGAAAGCAGACTGAACCAGGTTTTCCTCTAGGATTCTGACTGTACTTAGCTCTATTCTGTTTCTTTTTATCCTAAAAAAGTCTCTAGTCCTTGCCAATGACATGCATACCCATAACATGATGCAGCCACCACCATGCTTGGAAATATGAAGAGTGGTACTCAGTGATGTGTTGTGTTGGATTTGCCCCAAACATTACACTTTGTATTCAGGACATAAAGTTAATTTCTTTGCCACATTATTTGCAGTTTTACTTTAGTGCCTTATTGCAAACACAATGCATGTAAGGTTTCCTTCTTTTACATTTACATTTTAGTCATTTAGCAGACGCTCTTATCCAGAGCGACTTACAGTTAGTGAGTGCATACTCTGTCAATTAGGTTAGTATTGTGGAGTAACTACAATGTTGATGATTCATCCTCAGTTTTCTCCTATCAAAGCCATTAAACTTTCTAACTGTTTTAAAGCCACCATTGGCCTCATGGTGAAATCCCTGATAGTTTTCCTTCCTCTCCTGCAGCTGAGTTAGGAAGGACGCCTGTATTTTTGTAGTGACTGGGTGTATTAATACACCATCCAAAGCGTAATTAATACCTTCACCATGCTCAAAGGAATATTCAATGTCTGCTTTAATTGTACCCATCTACCAAAAGGTGCCCTACTTTGCGAGGCATTGGAAAACCTCCCTGGTCTTTGTGGTTGAATCTATGTTTCAAATTCACTGCTGGACTGAGGGACCTTATAGATAATTGTATGTGTGGGGTACAGAGATTATGTAGTCATTTGAAAATCACTATTATTGCACACATAGTGAGTCCATCTAACTGATTATGTGACTTGTTAAGCACATTTTTACTCCTGAGATTATTTAGGCTTGCCATAACAAAGGGGTTGAAAACTAATTGATTAGATTACTAGATACTAGACTCTGTCAATATGTTTTTGGAAGTGGCTCTGCATTTCTTGCATACACATCATATTTATGTAAGGATTATGACGACCTTCTAAAAGGACAAAGCTGTTTATGTGTGTTCCCTTGTCTCCACTGTCACCACATCCCTCGATGTGTGCAAACAGAGCATCTATATCAGGGATGGGCAACTCCAGTCCTCGGGACCTGATTGGTGTTACACTTGTTCCCCAGCCCCAGCTAACACATTTGACTCTAATAATCAATTACTCATGGGCTTCAGTTTAGAATGCAATACGTTTAATCAGCTGTGTTTGCTAGGGATGGGGAAAAAGTGTGACACCACTCCGACCCCCAAGGACTGGAATTGTCCATGCCTGATCTATATGGTAGGACCAGTACCAGATTAATATGGAGGCGAAAGAAACGCACACCTATTTAGGCGAGATGCTGGCTATCGGAGTAGAACACTTGAAAAAGAAAAGGAGAGCCGCACACTCTAGGAGCTCAGATGCAATAATTTAATAACTTAATAACCAACGTCAGGATACCCTGATGAAGACAGCTTGTCTGTCGAAACTTTGGTTATTAGGTTATTAAATTATTGCATCTGAGCTCCTAGAGTGTGCGGAAAAAGTGTGACACCACTCCGGCCCCCAAGGACAGGAATTGTCCATCCCTGATCTATATGGTAGGAACTGTACCAGACCTGAATGAATGTGTCTGTTTTGAATATTCACGGAGACAGAATGATGTGGTTGATAGCAGAGACGTCATGCCCAAAGGGGGCACAGGGTCACCTGCCCCCTCAGATTTGTGATGTTTAAATTTGTCTTGTTATTTTTTCTCTGTCATACTACTAACCATGAAGTTGGCTTTAGCTAGCCCAGATAGGATCCCATTCTCCCAACCTAATAACTACACTGAACAAAAATATTAACGCAATATGTAAAGTGTTGGTCCCATGTTTCATGAGCTGAAATAAAAGCGTGAAATATTTTGTTCGCACAAAAAGCTTATTTTTCTCAAATTGTGTGCACAAATTTGTTTTCATCCCTGTAAGCGAGCATTTCTCCTTTGCCAAGATAATCCATCCACCTGACAAATATGGCATATCAAGAAGCTGATTAAACAGCATGATAATTACACAGGTGCACCTTGTGCTGAGGATAATAAAATGCCACTCTAAAATGTGCAGTTTTGTCACACAACACAATGCACAGATGTTTCAAGTTTTGAGGCAGCGTGCAATTGGCTTACGGACTGCAGGAATGTCCACCAGAGCTGTTAACAGATATGTTTATGTTAATTTCTCAACCATAAGCCAAGGCGGCTTTAGAGAATTTGGCAGTACTTCTAACTGGCCTCACGACTTCAGACCACTTGTAAAGCAGCGTATGGGCGAGCTGTTGGCTGATGTCAACGTTGTGAATGCTCCATGGTGGCAGTGGGGATATGGTATGGGCAGGCATAAGCTACAGACAATGAACACAATTGCATTTATCGATGACAATTTGAATGCACAGATATACCGTGGGATAGTGTACGTGCACAAAGTGAGTTTGTAACATGTATATCATTCTTACTTGTTGTTCTTTATATTTACTACCATTGCCTATTGTAAGTTGCCTCTCTGTGTTTTACTGTGTTGTGTAATACTCCGCAGGTAGCATTATGCCATTAATACAGCCCTTCCTTTGTTAATAGCGTTGTTGCTCTACTTGTGCTATCAGATATTGTGCATATTCATTACCCCTGTTATCTGTCCATTACAGGACCACTATCATTCCACTACCTTTCCATGTCCATTTCATCCACTATCCAACACCCTGGGAGAGAGAACGAGTGACCTCAGTCGAACTCACAGCCAGAAAGATGGGTTAGATACAGGAGAGGAGGAGGTTACCCCGGATGCCATCACCCCTGCTCCTGTGAACAAGGAATGAGAGGGGAAGCCTTCTAATCAGGCCAACGGGCAGGCGGAGCGAGAGGTCATAGTGATAGTGATTCACACCCAGAGAGAGACAGACAACCCATACAACCTCTTGGCTGAGATTAACCACACAGAGGTAGAGGCAGAGGGCCTTCAGGGCAAGCCAGTCAGCCTGCCTGCTCTGATCCTCAAGTCAATTGTATTTAAATTCATATTCATTAAAGATTTTTAGTCAAGACTTGAAAAGTGCCATTTATTTCAAATGATAATTATTCAGTGTCTGCAACCCTCAAGAACCAGGGTGAGTCTGGGTCCCCCTTTAACTGGGCAAACACAACTTGCATATTGTCATAGACTAGGCCGAAACGTTAATCTTTTAACCTTGCTTAAATAAAACAATGCATTTTTAATAGTGAGCAAGAGTTTTCTATGATGATTAAAGTTTTTTTGTCGCGCCCTCCACTTTTTTGTCAAATAATACATCTAAAAAAAATGTAATAAGTTAATTATTAAAAGCATTAAAATTGGGATTGGGATGTTTCCCACCTATTTATACAACCTACTCCACAAAGTTTAGAGAAATGTTCTGAAATTAATTAAGAATTAAACAGAAGAAAATCAGAATTGAAGGCAACTATAATGCAAAGAATTTAATGGTATATGGTTCAATCCTGTTTCTGGTCTAATGAATAGTTAATATTGTTCCTCCTCTTCCTTGTGGCAAGCGCAGCAGCACACTGCCCTCCAAAGCCTGCAAAAAAAACGCTGGACTGCCCCTTTCCTCGCCCTGGATGGAACATCCAGGGTCACGTCCTTGGTGACGTGTGGGGTGACGTCCAGGGTGACCACAGCATCATCCTCTGGAAAGGGACAAAAGCGGGACAGAATGTAAATAAATGCAAACCGTAGGTTCTAAACACTGGCCAGTTGAATGGGATCTTTTATTTCAGCTCATGAAACATGGGACCAACACTTTACATGTTATCATGATGAACGGCACCTGTCAGAGTGCTTTCTATAAGTCTTACTCACCTGCTTGGATGTCAGATGGCAGAGTGGCGTAGACGGCCACCATGAGAGGCTTTTCTTCAGGTGTGACGTCCACAACCTCCAAGAGTGAAGAAGCAGGGTATGCATCTGTGTTAGGGGTGAGGTCCACAAGCTCCAGGTGGGAAGAAGCAGGATCTGCCTCTGTGTTTGGGGTGATGTCCACAACCTCTAGGTGGTAAGAAGCCGGGTCTGCATCTGTGTTAGGGGTGATGTCCACAAACTCCAGGTGGGAAGAAGCAGGATCTGCCTCTGTGTTAGGGTTGATGTCCACAACCTTCAGGTGGGAAGAAGCCGGGTCTGCCTCTTTGTTAGGGGTGATGTTCACAACCTCCAGGTGGGAAGAAGCCAGGTGTGCCTCTTTGTTAGAATTGATGTCCGCAATCTCTAGGTGGGAAGAAGCCGGGTCTGCCTCTGTGTTTGGGGTGATGTCCACAAGCTCCAGGTGGGAAGAAGCCGGGTCTGTCTCTGTGTTAGGGGTGGTTTCCACAACCTCCTGATAGGAAGAAGCCGGGTCTAACTCTTTGTTAGGGGTGATGACCACAAACTTCAGGTGGGTAGAAGCCGTCTCAGCCTCTGTGTTAGGGGTGATGTCCACAAGCTCCTTGTGGGAAGAAGCCAGGTGTGCCTCTTTGTTAGGGGTGATGTCCACAACCTCCAGGTGGGAAGAAGCAAGGTGTGCCTCTTTGTTAGGGGTGATGTCCACAACCTCCAGGTGAGAAGAAGCCGGGTCTGCCTCTGTGTTAGGGGTGATGTCCACAACCTCCAGGTGGGAAGATGCTGGGTCTGCCTCTGAGTTATGGGTGATGTCAACAACCATACGGTGGGAAGAAGCAGGGTCTGACTCTGTGTTAGGGGTGATGTCCACAAACTTCAGGTGGGTAGAAACCGCCTCAGCCTCTGTGTTAGGGGTGACGTTCACAACCTCCAGGTGGAAAGAAGCCAGGTGTATCTCTTTGTTAGGGTTGATGACCGCAATCTCTAGGTGGGAAGAACCCGGGTCTGCCTCTGTGTTTGGGGTGATGTCCACAAGCTCCTGATGGGAAGAAGCCAGGTGTGCCTCTGTGTTAGGGGTGATGTCCTCAACTTCCAGGTGGTAAGATACCGGGTCTGCCTCTGTGCTACGGGTTTTGTCAGCAACCTCCAGGTGGGAAGAAGCCAGGTGTGCCTCTGTGTTAGGGGTGATGTCCAAAACCACTATGTGGGAAGAAGCCGGGTCTTCCTCTCTGCTACAGGTGATGTCAACAACATCTAGGTGGGGAGAAGCTGGGTCAAACTCTGTGTTAGGGGTGAATCCCTCAACCTCCAGGTGGGCAGAAGCCGGGTCTTTCTCTGTGTTAGGGGTGATGTCCACAACCTCCGGGTGGGAAGAAGCTGGGTCTGCCTCTTTGTTATGGGGGATTTCCACAACCTCCAGGTGGGAAGAAGCCTGGTCTGCATCTGTGTTAGGGGTGACAATTAAAATCCTGATTGGCTCTACTACTACAAGGCACCAGGATGTCATGACAAAAGGCATCTGTCAGAGTGCTTTCTATGAGTGCTACTCACCTGCTTGGATATCAGCTGGTAGTGTGGCGGAGAAGGCCACCACTAGGACAGGGGGAACTCGCAGGGTGTCTGCAGTAGGCTGGAAGTAGCTTTTCACCTCGTCCGCCACAAAGGCACAGACAGAGCTCATAAAAAAAGGGGTCTTGAGGTCATCCAGGGAGAAGGACTGGCTGATTCTCCCGAGGATCGACCTCACAGAGTCAAAAGCAGCAGCCCGGGAGAAAGGGGTGTGAGGAGAAGAGGCCTTCAACGTGTTGGAGAGCTTCTCCCCTACGGCCACCACCATACTCACAGCCATCCCGCTTAGGAGGATGGGGTGATCTGAATGGCCTTCCTCTGGCTGAAGCCACAGGGCCAGGAGGATCCTAGGCACCAGCTCCACCACCACCTGGGATGGGCTGAGCAGGTTGCTACAGGGCTTATTGGACAGCTTGTCCAGAATGCTCCTCACAGCTCTCTCCACGATGATGTGGACCTTGGGGTCGCTGAAATCAACAAAAAGCAGCAGAGAAAGCTAAACGATGTGCAATGTTCACACAGAGAACACTGCCCTAGTTATTTTCTGCATAGCTCCAGATGTGTAGATGAATGGAGCAAGCTGTATGCAGGGCAATACATGGAACTCACATGTCAGCGCCAGCTGGAGAGGTGGTGTGCATAGAGCGGCGGAGCTTGCAGACAGCCTTGTGCTCCATGTCAATCATTTTTAGGCAGGTGTTTACTTCCCAGGTCTGCCGTAGGAAACAGGAAGTCCCATTAGTGTAATTTCACAACAGATATATTCTGCTGTACTGACTAGTTGTTGAAAGGCTAGAAAGGAGCTCACTGACTAATAGTCTAAGTCTCTAACTCTCATTCTCTTACCAGCCGAGCGAGTTCGTTCCCCTCCTCCAGGGTTTCCTTCCACACCCTTCAAATAAAACACAAAGCATTTCAACTTTCCTGGCTTCCTATTTATCTGTTGTTTATTTTACCCACACCTCCTGGAGTGCTGCTGGTGACAGAGAATGGCAGTGAAGGTGAGAGCTGACGTGGTACTCACCTCTCCCTAAGGGATTTTTTGCCCTGAGACACCAGCCAGTCGCTCATGTGCTCCATGGTGACATGGGGCGAGACCTGGCCTCGACTCTGGAGCAGCAGATAGTGGACCATGAACTTCTTCTGCAAGATGAGGTAAGGTGTGAGACCGTGCCACTAAAGACCATATAATGTGCTTTCAGAAGGGCCTCTCGCAACATTTCACAACTGCTCATGTCTCACAATTTGCAAGTGATATTAAAAACTCTTATGACCATCTTCTCTAAACTGTCTTGAAATAAAACTCTTGTTTTGGGATTAAATCTATCTCTTTTTTTCTGTGGTTACTTTTTTTGTGGGATGAATCTTACCTGTTTATTGTAATATGCTTCCTCCCAGCAGGCCTGCAGAGTCTGAAAATAAAGGCTGCTTCTACAGAATTCCTTTGAAGATAATTAAAACAATTATGCTTTATTAGGTACATTATGCACAGGCATTTACAGTATGCCAAAAGGAATATCTCCTAAGATTACCTTAGTGGGACCATAAGTGAACTCAGGAATGCTCCCAACCCTATCCATGGTCAGAGGGGGACGAAATGCAGCGCTATAAATATACGGGATGCTCTAGAGATAACAGGAATGACTTAAAGTCGCGAATGATCAATGCCTGTGGAGTCGTCCAATATGCTGCGCTGAGAATTGAGTTGTAGGCGATATTTGGATATGTTTGGCGCAATTTACATGTTTACATTCTATTGCCATGGAGAAATTGAGTTTCTAGAACCTGTTTTCTTCTATGTCTTTATTTCGTGAAATATTAAGATCTTTATTTTGTCATAATGTGTATATGAGGACGTTGGAGCCCGTTCCGATTCATGACGCGGTTATCCAGGTGCATGTTGCATAGACCTACTAATCCAACCTTGGCTTACAAGTTAAATTAAATTAGTATATATGCCTATACAAATCTATTGACCACATCCATTTAAATCAATGATTGTCAATTGAAAATGTGGTAGTTGTGTTATCCTGTTGTGCGTGTCAGGGCTCCTCTTAAGCACGTTATTCCAATATTTCCTAGAATTGACGCAGGTTACACTTTTGCAAAACTACTAGGTTAAAAATAAGAGCATGAATGACAATAAAGGTATGACTTGAATTATATGTGTAGTAGTGTGATGTTGTTCCCCTAGATTATGCACCAAATTGCACACAAGGACAGTTCAAGTAGACCAGGTCAAGAGGGGATGTTAATAAGTTAATAATAATAATAATTCAATGTGGTTTCTTTATTTAATTAAAGCTGCATAGCTAATGTTATTTTTTGGTGTGCAAACATTTTTATGTATCTATATTGCAAATACACCTAATTGTAAAAGTTGTGTATATTTTGGTTTGGTCCATCGCGGGTTATCTGTATTTATGTACCCTCTTATTGTTCTCTTTTGCCTGACCTTCAACTAGCAAGGTATGTTGTCCTTGGCGCCGTAATTTGTCGATATAAAACTGTGGTAAAGTTACACAAAGTGCTGTTACGCAACTACAGGTTTTGTTACAATGTGGACAATATAAAGATGTATGTTAACAACTTTCACCGAGCTCGCTAATTAGGGTACCTATTGTAACTCGGGAGTATTTGGGTCAGTGTTTGAGTGAGTTTCTATGTGCTCACGCAGGTGCCCGAGAGCTGTGGCTGCACCAAGGGCTAAGCTATTGTGTGTTGTCTCTTCGTGTACAGGTATGTCATTTATTTTGTCAGAATTATGTTGTATATCATTTTACTTGTATTGTATAGTGTGTTGTTAGGCACTGAATGTGTGCATGCAGCACCTGTTCATTTTTGCCTGACCTTCAACTAGCAAGGTGCCCGAGAGCTGTGGCTGCACCAAGAGCTAACATATTGTGTGTTGTCTCTTCGTGTGCAGGTCGAATAAAAATTATCCAACCATCAGAATTCCAGTTGTGGCAGTGTCCTAATTACGTGACCTGCCGACTGGTCAGCTCAAGCCGACCGCCGGAGCTGTGCATGTGGATGAGGTGCACGACCTGCGCATGTGAATTTGTTGATGGCTTACTGTAAGTGAATATATACTGTAAACAGTGAAAGTGAATGTAGCATATTCATTAGATACAGGTATTCGTGCTTATTTGTATGTTTTGGATGAATTTGTTTATTGCATTAATTTTTTTTGGTATTTGAATGCACTAAATTACATTGTATTTTAGTGCTCTGTTGAGCCATGGAAGATTCTCAAATCCATAAGACGTGTTATGCTGTGGATTTTAGTGTGGGTAGAGGGAGGGGTGTCCTTCCATTTACACCAATTGTACAGTCAGCTCCTGGGAGTAGAGCGTTTGCTAGTCCTGAGTTTGCAAGCACTGGGAGGCACGAATACCTGTATCTAATGAATATGCTACATGTTTGTTCCACCTGACCAGGGTATCCCACCTCTGTCTTTTGATGTACCATCATCCACAGTACTCGGTGATAATGGGACGCCTCCGAGTCAGCTTAGTGACCTTATTAAGCAGATTGGTTCAGAGATAGGAGAATCTATCAGAGCGAGTTTACTGCAGCCTGGGGTTTCAAGTCTTTCTCCTGCCCGTCCCCCTCACCAACCCCAGCAGTTTCCCCTGCCTGAGCAGTGTGGGTCAACCTTTATTGATGCGTCCAAGCTGAATCTGGTTGTGAAGTCAGATGTTAGTGCTCCACCTCTTTTTAGGGGTGATGGCTCAGATAAGTACTCTGTCCTGGAGTGGGAGGAGTTAATGGAAGTCTACCTAGAGAAGAGGGGTTACACTGGGTCTGGGAATGTTGGGGAGGTGATGTCTAGGCTCATGGGGAGAGCACGGGATGTGACCAAAGTCTGGAAGCGTAACAACCTTGTTGTCACAGATGTTAAGGCGGTGTTCAGTGTTTTCAAGCAACACTTTGGGGATACTGTCTGCTCAGGTATGCCATTAGCTGATTTCTATTCAATCAAACCATATGCTAATGAGGGTCCAATAGATTTCTGGATTAGGCTTAACAAAGCTGCAGAGGCAGCCGAACAGTACCTTGTGAGTGAGGGCAGGACCTTACCCAATCAGTGCTCAGAGTTGGCAGTCATGTTTGTATGCAACTGTCCTGATAAAGAGTTGGCCCAAGTGTTCAAGAGCAAACCCATTCGTGACTGGACAGCCAGTGAGGTACAGGATCGGTTGGATGAACTGTTAAGGGAACGTAAAGCATGTAGAACACAACTTTCACAGCAGGTTGCTGCTGTTTTTGACTGCCCTCAGGAGGGAGTGGGTCCTGTGAAAAGACCTAATGTGTCATCTTTTTCTCAATGTGGCCGTGAACCAGACCAGGTACCATCTGTATCTGAGGGTGGGACGTTAAAGAAAGTTTTGACTTTGTTAGAGAAGGCTCTGGTCAGCAATACTCAGTCTGTGAGTGGCGCAGTGGTCTAAGGCCCTACATCGCAGTGCTAGCTGTGCCACTAGAGATCCTGGTTCGAATCCAGGCTCTATCGTAGCCGGCCGCGACCGGGAGACCCATGGGGCGGCGCACAATTGGACCAGCGTCGCCTAGGGTAGTGGAGGGAATGGCCGGCTCAGTTCGTAGAGCATGGTGTTTGCAACGCCAGGGTTGTGGGTTCGATTCCCACGGGGGGTATGAAAAAAATTAATAACGTATGCACTAACTGTAAGTCGCTCTGGATAAGAGCGTCTGCTAAATGAGGGCAATGTGGGGCATTCTTATTTTTTCTCCACTGATGATGATATCCAATCTGTTTATTCTTACTTTTGTGAGTCAGTACCCAAGAACAACACAGTCATTTTTCAGAACACAATCAGAATGACAGTTTGTTTTACACCACTGTGCTAGTACAGGATAAAGTTGAGCTGAAGGGGATGTTAGATAGTGGGTCCATGGCTACTACTCTGCGCGCAGATATTGTACCTCGGTTGAGGGAGGCAGGAGTGGTAGAGGGGAACTTTCTAGCTCCTTCAGACATCATCCTGGTGGGTTGTGGTGGGAACAAACTAGCCCAATGGGCATGTGTGACTTAAAAATTCAACTTTATGGCTTCTGTTATGTAGTCCCAGTGCTTATTGTTGATGGGCAGGTTGATGAACTCATTGTGGGAACTAATGTGTTGAAGTCTCTGATTAGACAGTTCAAATCAAATGACAGCTACTGGCGGGTGGCGGGTACACCAGGTTCCTCTAGCCAGTGTGATGTCAAATTTGGAGAGATGGAGAGGAGACTCCATCCCAGATAAAGTGGGCACCATTAAGTTGAAGATAGCAGTAACGTGCTACACCGAAGACAATGCCAACCTACATTAACTACCCACAACAGCCCACGATGCCTAACTATGACACCATAGCTAACTAGCATGCTAGCATCCAATAACACACAGTTTAGCACCAATACTTGGTTACAACAGACTACCAATAGTGTGTTAACACACTAAACAGATCATTCGCGTCCGTGTCTAGTTCCTTTCATAACGCAGCAATAATTAAAGGTTGGCTAGCTAGCATAAGTATATTGTATTTAGCTACTACAGTACAGTTAGCTGGTCGTGTTGGCTAGCTAGCAATGGCCACTGTGTTGACTTTGTTTGAAGAACGGCTAGCTAGCTAGCTTCGTGCTAGACCCGGCACCGCCGAAAAACAATGCTAACCTACAGTAACTACCCACAACAGCCCACGATGCCTAACTATGACGCCATGGCTAACTAGCATGCTAGCATCCAATAACACACAGTTTAGCACCAATACTTGGTTACAACAAACTACCAATAGTGTGTTAACACACTAAACAGATAATTCGTGTCCGTGTCTAGTTCCTTTCATAACGCAGCAAAAATTAAACGTTGGCTAGCTAGCACATTAACATTGGAAACAACTCTCCACCGTTGCTAAACGTTACCAGTAGCTACCCGCTAGCTAGCTAGCCTCGTGCTTTCTCCGGGCTCCGCCGTAAACAATACTTACCTACAATAATTACCTACGGAAACCTACAATAACTACCTAAATAATGTACCTACAATACCTAACTACAACTACCTACCTACGATCAAATGCATGGTTTAAGCTTTACTCAACACCATATAAGAAGCCAAGCTTACCTCAAGCTTACCTCCTGCTAGAGAAAACACAACCTCTCCCGACCACAGCACAGCACAGACTGCTCTACAAAGCCATTTGTGACCATTTGTGAGGTCTGGGAAAAATGTAAGACATTTAGATTTTGGGGTGTAGTTACCCTTAAATGCAAGCGTGCACCAGGAAGAGACCTTTGTTTGGTTAAGCGGTGTTGCTGTAGAACAAATGGCCACTGGAGTGATGCAAATGATCACGGTATAATTCTGCCAGGCAGGCATAGGCTACTTTGTAGTTAACATTTACTTGCGAAGGTTTTGGGGAAAGCCATTCCTTCCCTACCAGAAGAAGGTTATCATTAGCATCATCGCTAACGGCTACACAAAGTGTAGACATACGCGCGCACCGCACACATGCACACAGACAGGGGCATTCCTGTGCCGTTTCAGAAAGTTCATGGAAATACGAATCACTGATGCATTTTGTTCATGTCTTATGATTGACTTGGGCAAATGAATGCGTTTTCTAACAAGTTGAATAGATTTAGTTGATTTCTTACTAAGTTCAATAAATGTTTGAATATTGTTGAATTTCGGTTTAATGTCTGGATTCCGTGATTCGGTCCGCAACGCCTATTTTATAGGGCCCTAGTCAATGAACTTGTCATAAATCAACATAGGATATGCCCTCTTCCCCCCCCCCCCCAACAAGACTCAAATATATATATATATATATTGGAAATGTAAGCAAGGGTTGAGCTTCTTCAGTTTGTGTCACAAAGTGGATACGTTTCTGTGTCCCTTTCAGAGTGAGTGACACATTGACTTTATATAGTGTACCAAGAGTTGTTCCCTCTGTACGGCCATACCAGCCTGAATACGCCTGATCTTGTCCGATCTCGGAAGCTAAGCAGGTTCGGGCCTGGTTAGTACTTGGATGGTAGACCGCCTGGGAATACCAGGTGCTGTAAGCTTTTTGTCCACGTAGAGCGTGCTCTTGTGTCATGGAGCAACTGCCTTTTATTTATCACCCTAATAATATCATGGATTGTTATTGGACTAAATGCAGTTTGTGTGCTGCCCTGCCCTGCCCTGATCAAATCAAATAATGGACAGTGCGTTTCCCTCAAAATATAGGCAGTACATGCAGCCTTTGTTTTTAGTCTAGGAGACAGTCAATGTCTGTAGTCCATTAGGGCACTATAAAATCCCTTCAATGTTTTGCCTGATTCCGTTAATTCCCAAGTTCCCTTTTCTCCGTTTAGATTTCCCTGTTGACCGTTTGTCCCTGTTTTGGCAGGTTTTCGCTCTCAAAAGTACACCTTTTTAATAGCAAAACAGCACAATTGGATGTTCTATGTCCACAACAATGTTTAAACCCTATCAGGTGACCATTTGTGAGGTCTGGGAAAAATGTAAGAGGTTTAGATTTTGGGGTGTAGTTACCCTTAAATGCAAGCGTGCACCAGGAAGAGACCTTTGTTTGGTTAAGCGGTGTTGCTGTAGAACAAATGGCCACTGGAGTGATGCAAATGATCACGGTATAATTCTGCCAGGCAGGCATAGGCTACTTTGTAGTTAACATTTACTTGCGAAGGTTTTGGGGAAAGCCATTCCTTCCCTACCAGAAGAAGGTTATCATTAGCATCATCGCTAACGGCTACACAAAGTGTAGACATACGCGCGCACAACACACATGCACACAGACAGGGGCATTCCTGTGCCGTTTCAGAAAGTTCATGGAAATACGAATCACTGATGCATTTTGTTCATGTCTTATGATTGACTTGGGCAAATGAATGCGTTTTCTAACAAGTTGAATAGATTTAGTTGATTTCTTACTAAGTTCAATAAATGTTTGAATATTGTTGAATTTCGGTTTAATGTCTGGATTCCGTGATTCGGTCCGCAACGCCTATTTTATAGGGCCCTAGTCAATGAACTTGTCATAAATCAACATAGGATATGCCCTCTTCCCCCCCCCCCCAACAAGACTCAAATATATATATATATATTGGAAATGTAAGCAAGGGTTGAGCTTCTTCAGTTTGTGTCACAAAGTGGATACGTTTCTGTGTCCCTTTCAGAGTGAGTGACACATTGACTTTATATAGTGTACCAAGAGTTGTTCCCTCTGTACGGCCATACCAGCCTGAATACGCCTGATCTCGTCAAATCTCGGAAGCTAAGCAGGTTCGGGCCTGGTTAGTACTTGGATGGGAGACCGCCTGGGAATACCAGGTGCTGTAAGCTTTTTGTCCCAGTAGAGCGTGCTCTTGTGTCATGGAGCAACTGCCTATTATTTATCACCCTAATAATATCATGGATTGTTATTGGACTAAATGCAGTTTGTGTGCTGCCCTGCCCTGCCCTGATCAAATCAAATAATGGACAGTGCGTTTCCCTCAAAATATAGGCAGTACATGCAGCCTTTGTTTTTAGTCTAGGAGACAGTCAATGTCTGTAGTCCATTAGGGCACTATAAAATCCCTTCAATGTTTTGCCTGATTCCGTTAATTCCCAAGTTCCCTTTTCTCCGTTTAGATTTCCCTGTTGACCGTTTGTCCCTGTTTTGGCAGGTTTTCGCTCTCAAAAGTACACCTTTTTAATAGCAAAACAGCACAATTGGATGTTCTATGTCCACAACAATGTTTAAACCCTATCAGGTGACCATTTGTGAGGTCTGGGAAAAATGTAAGAGGTTTAGATTTTGGGGTGTAGTTACCCTTAAATGCAAGCATGCACCAGGAAGAGACCTTTGTTTGGTTAAGCGGTGTTGCTGTAGAACAAATGGCCACTGGAGTGATGCAAATGATCACGGTATATTCTGCCAGGCAGGCATAGGCTACTTTGTAGTTAACATTTACTTGCGAAGGTTTTGGGGAAAGCCATTCCTTCCCTACCAGAAGAAGGTTATCATTAGCATCATCGCTAACGGCTACACAAAGTGTAGACATACGCGCGCACCGCACACATGCACACAGACAGGGGCATTCCTGTGCCGTTTCAGAAAGTTCATGGAAATACGAATCACTGATGCATTTTGTTCATGTCTTATGATTGACTTGGGCAAATGAATGCGTTTTCTAACAAGTTGAATAGATTTAGTTGATTTCTTACTAAGTTCAATAAATGTTTGAATATTGTTGAATTTCGGTTTAATGTCTGGATTCCGTGATTCGGTCCGCAACGCCTATTTTATAGGGCCCTAGTCAATGAACTTGTCATAAATCAACATAGGATATGCCCTCTTCCCCCCCCCCCAACAAGACTCAAATATATATATATATTGGAAATGTAAGCAAGGGTTGAACTTCTTCAGTTTGTGTCACAAAGTGGATACGTTTCTGTGTCCCTTTCAGAGTGAGTGACACATTGACTTTATATAGTGTACCAAGAGTTGTTCCCTCTGTACGGCCATACCAGCCTGAATACGCCTGATCTCGTCCGATCTCGGAAGCTAAGCAGGTTCGGGCCTGGTTAGTACTTGGATGGGAGACCGCCTGGGAATACCAGGTGCTTAAGCTTTTTGTCCCAGTAGAGCGTGCTCTTGTGTCATGGAGCAACTGCCTTTTATTTCTCACCCTAATAATATCATGGATTGTTATTGGACTAAATGCAGTTTGTGTGCTGCCCTGCCCTGCCCTGATCAAATCAAATAATGGACAGTGCGTTTCCCTCAAAATATAGGCAGTACATGCAGCCTTTGTTTTTAGTCTAGGAGACAGTCAATGTCTGTAGTCCATTAGGGCACTATAAAATCCCTTCAATGTTTTGCCTGATTCCGTTAATTCCCAAGTTCCCTTTTCTCCGTTTAGATTTCCCTGTTGACCGTTTGTCCCTGTTTTGGCAGGTTTTCGCTCTCAAAAGTACACCTTTTTAATAGCAAAACAGCACAATTGGATGTTCTATGTCCACAACAATGTTTAAACCCTATCAGGTGACCATTTGTGAGGTCTGGGAAAAATGTAAGAGGTTTAGATTTTGGGGTGTAGTTACCCTTAAATGCAAGCATGCACCAGGAAGAGACCTTTGTTTGGTTAAGCGGTGTTGCTGTAGAACAAATGGCCACTGGAGTGATGCAAATGATCACGGTATATTCTGCCAGGCAGGCATAGGCTACTTTGTAGTTAACATTTACTTGCGAAGGTTTTGGGGAAAGCCATTCCTTCCCTACCAGAAGAAGGTTATCATTAGCATCATCGCTAACGGCTACACAAAGTGTAGACATACGCGCGCACCGCACACATGCACACAGACAGGGGCATTCCTGTGCCGTTTCAGAAAGTTCATGGAAATACGAATCACTGATGCATTTTGTTCATGTCTTATGATTGACTTGGGCAAATGAATGCGTTTTCTAACAAGTTGAATAGATTTAGTTGATTTCTTACTAAGTTCAATAAATGTTTGAATATTGTTGAATTTCGGTTTAATGTCTGGATTCCGTGATTCGGTCCGCAACGCCTATTTTATAGGGCCCTAGTCAATGAACTTGTCATAAATCAACATAGGATATGCCCTCTTCCCCCCCCCCCCCAACAAGACTCAAATATATATATATATTGGAAATGTAAGCAAGGGTTGAGCTTCTTCAGTTTGTGTCACAAAGTGGATACGTTTCTGTGTCCCTTTCAGAGTGAGTGACACATTGACTTTATATAGTGTACCAAGAGTTGTTCCCTCTGTACGGCCATACCAGCCTGAATACGCCTGATCTCGTCCGATCTCGGAAGCTAAGCAGGTTCGGTCCTGGTTAGTACTTGGATGGGAGACCGCCTGGGAATACCAGGTGCTGTAAGCTTTTTGTCCCAGTAGAGCGTGCTCTTGTGTCATGGAGCAACTGCCTTTTATTTATCACCCTAATAATATCATGGATTGTTATTGGACTAAATGCAGTTTGTGTGCTGCCCTGCCCTGCCCTGATCAAATCAAATAATGGACAGTTCGTTTCCCTCAAAATATAGGCAGTACATGCAGCCTTTGTTTTTAGTCTAGGAGACAGTCAATGTCTGTAGTCCATTAGGGCACTATAAAATCCCTTCAATGTTTTGCCTGATTCCGTTAATTCCCAAGTTCCCTTTTCTCCGTTTAGATTTCCCTGTTGACCGTTTGTCCCTGTTTTGGCAGGTTTTCGCTCTCAAAAGTACACCTTTTTAATAGCAAAACAGCACAATTGGATGTTCTATGTCCACAACAATGATTAAACCCTATCAGGTGACCATTTGTGAGGTCTGGGAAAAATGTAAGAGGTTTAGATTTTGGGGTGTAGTTACCCTTAAATGCAAGCATGCACCAGGAAGAGACCTTTGTTTGGTTAAGCGGTGTTGCTGTAGAACAAATGGCCACTGGAGTGATGCAAATGATCACGGTATATTCTGCCAGGCAGGCATAGGCTACTTTGTAGTTAACATTTACTTGCGAAGGTTTTGGGGAAAGCCATTCCTTCCCTACCAGAAGAAGGTTATCATTAGCATCATCGCTAACGGCTACACAAAGTGTAGACATACGCGCGCACCGCACACATGCACACAGACAGGGGCATTCCTGTGCCGTTTCAGAAAGTTCATGGAAATACGAATCACTGATGCATTTTGTTCATGTCTTATGATTGACTTGGGCAAATGAATGCGTTTTCTAACAAGTTGAATAGATTTAGTTGATTTCTTACTAAGTTCAATAAATGTTTGAATATTGTTGAATTTCGGTTTAATGTCTGGATTCCGTGATTCGGTCCGCAACGCCTATTTTATAGGGCCCTAGTCAATGAACTTGTCATAAATCAACATAGGATATGCCCTCTTCCCCCCCCCAACAAGACTCAAATATATATATATATATATTGGAAATGTAAGCAGGGGTTGAGCTTCTTCAGTTTGTGTCACAAAGTGGATACGTTTCTGTGTCCCTTTCAGAGTGAGTGACACATTGACTTTATATAGTGTACCAAGAGTTGTTCCCTAGATTACGGCCATACCAGCCTGAATACGCCCGATCTCGTCAGATCTCGGAAGCTAAGCAGGGTCGGGCCTGGTTAGTACTTGGATGGGAGACCGCCTGGGAATATCAGGTGCTGTAAGCTTTTTGTCCCAGTAGAGCGTGCTCTTGTGTCATGGAGCAACTGCTTTTTATTTATCACCCTAATAATATCATGGATTGTTATTGGACTAAATGCAGTTTGTGTGCTGCCCTGCCCTGATCAAATCAAATCAAATAATGGACAGTGCGTTTCCCTCAAAATATAGGCAGTACATGCAGCCTTTGTTTTTAGTCTAGGAGACAGTCAATGTCTGTAGTCCATTAGGGCACTATACAATCCCTTCAATGTTTTGCCTGATTCCGTTAATTCCCAAGTTCCCTTTTCTCCGTTTAGATTTCCCCGTTGACCGTTTGTCCCTGTTTTGGCAGGTTTTCGCTCTCAAAAGTACACCTTTTTAATAGCAAAACAACACAATTGGATGTTCTATGTCCACAACAATGTTTAAACCCTATCAGGTGACCATTTGTGAGGTCTGGGAAAAATGTAAGACATTTGGATGTTGGGGTGTAGTTACCCTTAAATGCAAGCATGCACCAGGAAGAGACCTTTGTTTGGTTAAGCGGTGTTGCTGTAGAACAAATGGCAACTGGAGTGATGCAAATGATCACGGTATAATTCTGCCAGGCAGGCATAGGCTACTTTGTAGTTAACATTTACTTGCGAAGGTTTTGGGGAAAGCCATTCCTTCCCTACCAGAAGAAGGTTATCATTAGCATCATCGCTAACGGCTACACAAAGTGTAGACATACGCGCGCACCGCACACATGCACACAGACAGGGGCATTCCTGTGCCGTTTCAGAAAGTTCATGGAAATACGAATCACTGATGCATTTTGTTCATGTCTTATGATTGACTTGGGCAAATTAATGCGTTTTCTAACAAGTTGAATAGATTTAGTTGATTTCTTACTAAGTTCAATAAATGTTTGAATATTGTTGAATTTCGGTTTAATGTCTGGATTCCGTGATTCGGTCCGCAACGCCTATTTTATAGGGCCCTAGTCAATGAACTTGTCATAAATCAACATAGGATATGCCCTCTTCCCCCCCCCCCCCAACAAGACTCAAATATATATATATATTGGAAATGTAAGCAAGGGTTGAGCTTCTTCAGTTTGTGTCACAAAGTGGATACGTTTCTGTGTCCCTTTCAGAGTGAGTGACACATTGACTTTATATAGTGTACCAAGAGTTGTTCCCTCTGTACGGCCATACCAGCCTGAATACGCCTGATCTCGTCCGATCTCGGAAGCTAAGCAGGTTCGGTCCTGGTTAGTACTTGGATGGGAGACCGCCTGGGAATACCAGGTGCTGTAAGCTTTTTGTCCCAGTAGAGCGTGCTCTTGTGTCATGGAGCAACTGCCTTTTATTTATCACCCTAATAATATCATGGATTGTTATTGGACTAAATGCAGTTTGTGTGCTGCCCTGCCCTGCCCTGATCAAATCAAATAATGGACAGTGCGTTTCCCTCAAAATATAGGCAGTACATGCAGCCTTTGTTTTTAGTCTAGGAGACAGTCAATGTCTGTAGTCCATTAGGGCACTATAAAATCCCTTCAATGTTTTGCCTGATTCCGTTAATTCCCAAGTTCCCTTTTCTCCGTTTAGATTTCCCTGTTGACCGTTTGTCCCTGTTTTGGCAGGTTTTCGCTCTCAAAAGTACACCTTTTTAATAGCAAAACAGCACAATTGGATGTTCTATGTCCACAACAATGTTTAAACCCTATCAGGTGACCATTTGTGAGGTCTGGGAAAAATGTAAGAGGTTTAGATTTTGGGGTGTAGTTACCCTTAAATGCAAGCATGCACCAGGAAGAGACCTTTGTTTGGTTAAGCGGTGTTGCTGTAGAACAAATGGCCACTGGAGTGATGCAAATGATCACGGTATATTCTGCCAGGCAGGCATAGGCTACTTTGTAGTTAACATTTACTTGCGAAGGTTTTGGGGAAAGCCATTCCTTCCCTACCAGAAGAAGGTTATCATTAGCATCATCGCTAACGGCTACACAAAGTGTAGACATACGCGCGCACCGCACACATGCACACAGACAGGGGCATTCCTGTGCCGTTTCAGAAAGTTCATGGAAATACGAATCACTGATGCATTTTGTTCATGTCTTATGATTGACTTGGGCAAATGAATGCGTTTTCTAACAAGTTGAATAGATTTAGTTGATTTCTTACTAAGTTCAATAAATGTTTGAATATTGTTGAATTTCGGTTTAATGTCTGGATTCCGTGATTCGGTCCGCAACGCCTATTTTATAGGGCCCTAGTCAATGAACTTGTCATAAATCAACATAGGATATGCCCTCTTCCCCCCCCCAACAAGACTCAAATATATATATATATATATTGGAAATGTAAGCAGGGGTTGAGCTTCTTCAGTTTGTGTCACAAAGTGGATACGTTTCTGTGTCCCTTTCAGAGTGAGTGACACATTGACTTTATATAGTGTACCAAGAGTTGTTCCCTCGATTACGGCCATACCAGCCTGAATACGCCCGATCTCGTCAGATCTCGGAAGCTAAGCAGGGTCGGGCCTGGTTAGTACTTGGATGGGAGACCGCCTGGGAATATCAGGTGCTGTAAGCTTTTTGTCCCAGTAGAGCGTGCTCTTGTGTCATGGAGCAACTGCTTTTTATTTATCACCCTAATAATATCATGGATTGTTATTGGACTAAATGCAGTTTGTGTGCTGCCCTGCCCTGATCAAATCAAATCAAATAATGGACAGTGCGTTTCCCTCAAAATATAGGCAGTACATGCAGCCTTTGTTTTTAGTCTAGGAGACAGTCAATGTCTGTAGTCCATTAGGGCACTATACAATCCCTTCAATGTTTTGCCTGATTCCGTTAATTCCCAAGTTCCCTTTTCTCCGTTTAGATTTCCCCGTTGACCGTTTGTCCCTGTTTTGGCAGGTTTTCGCTCTCAAAAGTACACCTTTTTAATAGCAAAACAACACAATTGGATGTTCTATGTCCACAACAATGTTTAAACCCTATCAGGTGACCATTTGTGAGGTCTGGGAAAAATGTAAGACATTTGGATGTTGGGGTGTAGTTACCCTTAAATGCAAGCATGCACCAGGAAGAGACCTTTGTTTGGTTAAGCGGTGTTGCTGTAGAACAAATGGCAACTGGAGTGATGCAAATGATCACGGTATAATTCTGCCAGGCAGGCATAGGCTACTTTGTAGTTAACATTTACTTGCGAAGGTTTTGGGGAAAGCCATTCCTTCCCTACCAGAAGAAGGTTATCATTAGCATCATCGCTAACGGCTACACAAAGTGTAGACATACGCGCGCACCGCACACATGCACACAGACAGGGGCATTCCTGTGCCGTTTCAGAAAGTTCATGGAAATACGAATCACTGATGCATTTTGTTCATGTCTTATGATTGACTTGGGCAAATTAATGCGTTTTCTAACAAGTTGAATAGATTTAGTTGATTTCTTACTAAGTTCAATAAATGTTTGAATATTGTTGAATTTCGGTTTAATGTCTGGATTCCGTGATTCGGTCCGCAACGCCTATTTTATAGGGCCCTAGTCAATGAACTTGTCATAAATCAACATAGGATATGCCCTC
>NC_139991.1:23800876-23870876 GCF_964263955.1 Coregonus lavaretus
TGTTGAATTTCGGTTTAATGTCTGGATTCCGTGATTCGGTCCGCAACGCCTATTTTATAGGGCCCTAGTCAATGAACTTGTCATAAATCAACATAGGATATGCCCTCTTCCCCCCCCCCCAACAAGACTCAAATATATATATATATATATATATTGGAAATGTAAGCAGGGGTTGAGCTTCTTCAGTTTGTGTCACAAAGTGGATACGTTTCTGTGTCCCTTTCAGAGTGAGTGACACATTGACTTTATATAGTGTACCAAGAGTTGTTCCCTCGCTTACGGCCATACCAGCCTGAATACGCCCGATCTCGTCCGATCTCGGAAGCTAAGCAGGGTCGTGCCTGGTTAGTACTTGGATGGGAGACTGCCTGGGAATACCAGGTGCTGTAAGCTTTTTGTCCCAGTAGAGCGTGCTCTTGTGTCATGGAGCAACTGCTTTTTATTTATCACCCTAATAATATCATGGATTGTTATTGGACTAAATGCAGTTTGTGTGCTGCCCTGCCCTGATCAAATCAAATCAAATAATGGACAGTGCGTTTCCCTCAAAATATAGGCAGTACATGCAGCCTTTGTTTTTAGTCTAGGAGACAGTCAATGTCTGTAGTCCATTAGGGCACTATACAATCCCTTCAATGTTTTGCCTGATTCCGTTAATTCCCAAGTTCCCTTTTCTCCGTTTAGATTTCCCCGTTGACCGTTTGTCCCTGTTTTGGCAGGTTTTCGCTCTCAAAAGTACACCTTTTTAATAGCAAAACAAGCACAATTGGATGTTCTATGTCCACAACAATGTTTAAACCCTATCAGGTGACCATTTGTGAGGTCTGGGAAAAATTTAAGACATTTAGATGTTGGGGTGTAGTTACCCTTAAATGCAAGCATGCACCAGGAAGAGACCTTTGTTTGGTTAAGCGGTGTTGCTGTAGAACAAATGGCAACTGGAGTGATGCAAATGATCACGGTATAATTCTGCCAGGCAGGCATAGGCTACTTTGTAGTTAACATTTACTTGCGAAGGTTTTGGGGAAAGCCATTCCTTCCCTACCAGAAGAAGGTTATCATTAGCATCATCGCTAACGGCTACACAAAGTGTAGACATACGCGCGCACCACACACATGCACACAGACAGGGGCATTCCTGTGCCGTTTCAGAAAGTTCATGGAAATACGAATCACTGATGCATTTTGTTCATGTCTTATGATTGACTTGGGCAAATGAATGCGTTTTCTAACAAGTTGAATAGATTTAGTTGATTTCTTACTAAGTTCAATAAATGTTTGAATATTGTTGAATTTCGGTTTAATGTCTGGATTCCGTGATTCGGTCCGCAACGCCTATTTTATAGGGCCCTAGTCAATGAACTTGTCATAAATCAACATAGGATATGCCCTCTTCCCCCCCCCCCAACAAGACTCAAATATATATGTATATATATATTGGAAATGTAAGCAGGGGTTGAGCTTCTTCAGTTTGTGTCACAAAGTGGATACGTTTCTGTGTCCCTTTCAGAGTGAGTGACACATTGACTTTATATAGTGTACCAAGAGTTGTTCCCTCGCTTACGGCCATACCAGCCTGAATACGCCCGATCTCGTCCAATCTCTGAAGCTAAGCAGGGTTGGGCCTGGTTAGTACTTGGATGGGAGACTGCCTGGGAATTCCAGGTGCTGTAAGCTTTTTGTCCCAGTAGAGCGTGCTCTTGTGTCATGGAGCAACTGCTTTTTATTTATCACCCTAATAATATCATGGATTGTTTTTGGACTAAATGCAGTTTGTGTGCTGCCCTGCCCTGATCAAATCAAATCAAATAATGGACAGTGCGTTTCCCTCAAAATATAGGCAGTACATGCAGCCTTTGTTTTTAGTCTAGGAGACAGTCAATGTCTGTAGTCCATTAGGGCACTATACAATCCCTTCAATGTTTTGCCTGATTCCGTTAATTCCCAAGTTCCCTTTTCTCCGTTTAGATTTCCCCGTTGACCGTTTGTCCCTGTTTTGGCAGGTTTTCGCTCTCAAAAGTACACCTTTTTAATAGCAAAACAGCACAATTGGATGTTCTATGTCCACAACAATGTTTAAACCCTATCAGGTGACCATTTGTGAGGTCTGGGAAAAATGTAAGACATTTAGATGTTGGGGTGTAGTTACCCTTAAATGCAAGCATGCACCAGGAAGAGACCTTTGTTTGGTTAAGCGGTGTTGCTGTAGAACAAATGGCAACTGGAGTGATGCAAATGATCACGGTATAATTCTGCCAGGCAGGCATAGGCTACTTTGTAGTTAACATTTACTTGCGAAGGTTTTGGGGAAAGCCATTCCTTCCCTACCAGAAGAAGGTTATCATTAGCATCATCGCTAACGGCTACACAAAGTGTAGACATACGCGCGCACCGCACACATGCACACAGACAGGGGCATTCCTGTGCCGTTTCAGAAAGTTCATGGAAATACGAATCACTGATGCATTTTGTTCATGTCTTATGATTGACTTGGGCAAATGAATGCGTTTTCTAACAAGTTGAATAGATTTAGTTGATTTCTTACTAAGTTCAATAAATGTTTGAATATTGTTGAATTTCGGTTTAATGTCTGGATTCCGTGATTCGGTCCGCAACGCCTATTTTATAGGGCCCTAGTCAATGAACTTGTCATAAATCAACATAGGATATGCCCTCTTCCCCCCCCCCCAACAAGACTCAAATATATATATATATATATATATTGGAAATGTAAGCAGGGGTTGAGCTTCTTCAGTTTGTGTCACAAAGTGGATACGTTTCTGTGTCCCTTTCAGAGTGAGTGACACATTGACTTTATATAGTGTACCAAGAGTTGTTCCCTCGCTTACGGCCATACCAGCCTGAATACGCCCGATCTCGTCCGATCTCGGAAGCTAAGCAGGGTCGTGCCTGGTTAGTACTTGGATGGGAGACCGCCTGGGAATACCAGGTGCTGTAAGCTTTTTGTCCCAGTAGAGCGTGCTCTTGTGTCATGGAGCAACTGCTTTTTATTTATCACCCTAATAATATCATGGATTGTTATTGGACTAAATGCAGTTTGTGTGCTGCCCTGCCCTGATCAAATCAAATCAAATAATGGACAGTGCGTTTCCCTCAAAATATAGGCAGTACATGCAGCCTTTGTTTTTAGTCTAGGAGACAGTCAATGTCTGTAGTCCATTAGGGCACTATACAATCCCTTCAATGTTTTGCCTGATTCCGTTAATTCCCAAGTTCCCTTTTCTCCGTTTAGATTTCCCCGTTGACCGTTTGTCCCTGTTTTGGCAGGTTTTCGCTCTCAAAAGTACACCTTTTTAATAGCAAAACAGCACAATTGGATGTTCTATGTCCACAACAATGTTTAAACCCTATCAGGTGACCATTTGTGAGGTCTGGGAAAAATTTAAGACATTTAGATGTTGGGGTGTAGTTACCCTTAAATGCAAGCATGCACCAGGAAGAGACCTTTGTTTGGTTAAGCGGTGTTGCTGTAGAACAAATGGCAACTGGAGTGATGCAAATGATCACGGTATAATTCTGCCAGGCAGGCATAGGCTACTTTGTAGTTAACATTTACTTGCGAAGGTTTTGGGGAAAGCCATTCCTTCCCTACCAGAAGAAGGTTATCATTAGCATCATCGCTAACGGCTACACAAAGTGTAGACATACGCGCGCACCGCACACATGCACACAGACAGGGGCATTCCTGTGCCGTTTCAGAAAGTTCATGGAAATACGAATCACTGATGCATTTTGTTCATGTCTTATGATTGACTTGGGCAAATGAATGCGTTTTCTAACAAGTTGAATAGATTTAGTTGATTTCTTACTAAGTTCAATAAATGTTTGAATATTGTTGAATTTCGGTTTAATGTCTGGATTCCGTGATTCGGTCCGCAACGCCTATTTTATAGGGCCCTAGTCAATGAACTTGTCATAAATCAACATAGGATATGCCCTCTTCCCCCCCCCCCCAACAAGACTCAAATATATATGTATATATATATTGGAAATGTAAGCAGGGGTTGAGCTTCTTCAGTTTGTGTCACAAAGTGGATACGTTTCTGTGTCCCTTTCAGAGTGAGTGACACATTGACTTTATATAGTGTACCAAGAGTTGTTCCCTCGCTTACGGCCATACCAGCCTGAATACGCCCGATCTCGTCCGATCTCTGAAGCTAAGCAGGGTTGGGCCTGGTTAGTACTTGGATGGGAGACTGCCTGGGAATTCCAGGTGCTGTAAGCTTTTTGTCCCAGTAGAGCGTGCTCTTGTGTCATGGAGCAACTGCTTTTTATTTATCACCCTAATAATATCATGGATTGTTTTTGGACTAAATGCAGTTTGTGTGCTGCCCTGCCCTGATCAAATCAAATCAAATAATGGACAGTGCGTTTCCCTCAAAATATAGGCAGTACATGCAGCCTTTGTTTTTAGTCTAGGAGACAGTCAATGTCTGTAGTCCATTAGGGCACTATACAATCCCTTCAATGTTTTGCCTGATTCCGTTAATTCCCAAGTTCCCTTTTCTCCGTTTAGATTTCCCCGTTGACCGTTTGTCCCTGTTTTGGCAGGTTTTCGCTCTCAAAAGTACACCTTTTTAATAGCAAAACAGCACAATTGGATGTTCTATGTCCACAACAATGTTTAAACCCTATCAGGTGACCATTTGTGAGGTCTGGGAAAAATGTAAGACATTTAGATGTTGGGGTGTAGTTACCCTTAAATGCAAGCATGCACCAGGAAGAGACCTTTGTTTGGTTAAGCGGTGTTGCTGTAGAACAAATGGCAACTGGAGTGATGCAAATGATCACGGTATAATTCTGCCAGGCAGGCATAGGCTACTTTGTAGTTAACATTTACTTGCAAAGGTTTTGGGGAAAGCCATTCCTTCCCTACCAGAAGAAGGTTATCATTAGCATCATCGCTAACGGCTACACAAAGTGTAGACATACGCGCGCACCGCACACATGCACACAGACAGGGGCATTCCTGTGCCGTTTCAGAAAGTTCATGGAAATACGAATCACTGATGCATTTTGTTCATGTCTTATGATTGACTTGGGCAAATGAATGCGTTTTCTAACAAGTTGAATAGATTTAGTTGATTTCTTACTAAGTTCAATAAATGTTTGAATATTGTTGAATTTCGGTTTAATGTCTGGATTCCGTGATTCGGTCCGCAACGCCTATTTTATAGGGCCCTAGTCAATGAACTTGTCATAAATCAACATAGGATATGCCCTCTTCCCCCCCCCCCCAACAAGACTCAAATATATATATATATATATATTGGAAATGTAAGCAGGGGTTGAGCTTCTTCAGTTTGTGTCACAAAGTGGATACGTTTCTGTGTCCCTTTCAGAGTGAGTGACACATTGACTTTATATAGTGTACCAAGAGTTGTTCCCTCGCTTACGGCCATACCAGCCTGAATACGCCCGATCTCGTCCGATCTCGGAAGCTAAGCAGGGTCGTGCCTGGTTAGTACTTGGATGGGAGACCGCCTGGGAATACCAGGTGCTGTAAGCTTTTTGTCCCAGTAGAGCGTGCTCTTGTGTCATGGAGCAACTGCTTTTTATTTATCACCCTAATAATATCATGGATTGTTATTGGACTAAATGCAGTTTGTGTGCTGCCCTGCCCTGATCAAATCAAATCAAATAATGGACAGTGCGTTTCCCTCAAAATATAGGCAGTACATGCAGCCTTTGTTTTTAGTCTAGGAGACAGTCAATGTCTGTAGTCCATTAGGGCACTATACAATCCCTTCAATGTTTTGCCTGATTCCGTTAATTCCCAAGTTCCCTTTTCTCCGTTTAGATTTCCCCGTTGACCGTTTGTCCCTGTTTTGGCAGGTTTTCGCTCTCAAAAGTACACCTTTTTAATAGCAAAACAGCACAATTGGATGTTCTATGTCCACAACAATGTTTAAACCCTATCAGGTGACCATTTGTGAGGTCTGGGAAAAATGTAAGACATTTAGATGTTGGGGTGTAGTTACCCTTAAATGCAAGCATGCACCAGGAAGAGACCTTTGTTTGGTTAAGCGGTGTTGCTGTAGAACAAATGGCAACTGGAGTGATGCAAATGATCACGGTATAATTCTGCCAGGCAGGCATAGGCTACTTTGTAGTTAACATTTACTTGCGAAGGTTTTGGGGAAAGCCATTCCTTCCCTACCAGAAGAAGGTTATCATTAGCATCATCGCTAACGGCTACACAAAGTGTAGACATACGCGCGCACCGCACACATGCACACAGACAGGGGCATTCCTGTGCCGTTTCAGAAAGTTCATGGAAATACGAATCACTGATGCATTTTGTTCATGTCTTATGATTGACTTGGGCAAATTAATGCGTTTTCTAACAAGTTGAATAGATTTAGTTGATTTCTTACTAAGTTCAATAAATGTTTGAATATTGTTGAATTTCGGTTTAATGTCTGGATTCCGTGATTCGGTCCGCAACGCCTATTTTATAGGGCCCTAGTCAATGAACTTGTCATAAATCAACATAGGATATGCCCTCTTCCCCCCCCCCCAACAAGACTCAAATATATATGTATATATATATTGGAAATGTAAGCAGGGGTTGAGCTTCTTCAGTTTGTGTCACAAAGTGGATACGTTTCTGTGTCCCTTTCAGAGTGAGTGACACATTGACTTTATATAGTGTACCAAGAGTTGTTCCCTCGCTTAAGGCCATACCAGCCTGAATACGCCCGATCTAGTCCGATCTTGGAAGCTAAGCAGGGTCGGGCCTGGTTAGTACTTGGATGGGAGACCGCCTGGGAATACCAGGTGCTGTAAGCTTTTTGTCCCAGTAGAGCGTGCTCTTGTGTCATGGAGCAACTGCTTTTTATTTATCACCCTAATAATATCATGGATTGTTATTGGACTAAATGCAGTTTGTGTGCTGCCCTGCCCTGATCAAATCAAATCAAATAATGGACAGTGCGTTTCCCTCAAAATATAGGCAGTACATGCAGCCTTTGTTTTTAGTCTAGGAGACAGTCAATGTCTGTAGTCCATTAGGGCACTATACAATCCCTTCAATGTTTTGCCTGATTCCGTTAATTCCCAAGTTCCCTTTTCTCCGTTTAGATTTCCCCGTTGACCGTTTGTCCCTGTTTTGGCAGGTTTTCGCTCTCAAAAGTACACCTTTTTAATAGCAAAACAGCACAATTGGATGTTCTATGTCCACAACAATGTTTAAACCCTATCAGGTGACCATTTGTGAGGTCTGGGAAAAATTTAAGACATTTAGATGTTGGGGTGTAGTTACCCTTAAATGCAAGCATGCACCAGGAAGAGACCTTTGTTTGGTTAAGCGGTGTTGCTGTAGAACAAATGGCAACTGGAGTGATGCAAATGATCACGGTATAATTCTGCCAGGCAGGCATAGGCTACTTTGTAGTTAACATTTACTTGCGAAGGTTTTGGGGAAAGCCATTCCTTCCCTACCAGAAGAAGGTTATCATTAGCATCATCGCTAACGGCTACACAAAGTGTAGACATACGCGCGCACCGCACACATGCACACAGACAGGGGCATTCCTGTGCCGTTTCAGAAAGTTCATGGAAATACGAATCACTGATGCATTTTGTTCATGTCTTATGATTGACTTGGGCAAATGAATGCGTTTTCTAACAAGTTGAATAGATTTAGTTGATTTCTTACTAAGTTCAATAAATGTTTGAATATTGTTGAATTTCGGTTTAATGTCTGGATTCCGTGATTCGGTCCGCAACGCCTATTTTATAGGGCCCTAGTCAATGAACTTGTCATAAATCAACATAGGATATGCCCTCTTCCCCCCCCCCCCAACAAGACACAAATATATATGTATATATATATTGGAAATGTAAGCAGGGGTTGAGCTTCTTCAGTTTGTGTCACAAAGTGGATACGTTTCTGTGTCCCTTTCAGAGTGAGTGACACATTGACTTTATATAGTGTACCAAGAGTTGCTCCCTCGCTTACGGCCATACCAGCCTGAATACGCCCGATCTCGTCCGATCTCTGAAGCTAAGCAGGGTTGGGCCTGGTTAGTACTTGGATGGGAGACTGCCTGGGAATTCCAGGTGCTGTAAGCTTTTTGTCCCAGTAGAGCGTGCTCTTGTGTCATGGAGCAACTGCTTTTTATTTATCACCCTAATAATATCATGGATTGTTTTTGGACTAAATGCAGTTTGTGTGCTGCCCTGCCCTGATCAAATCAAATCAAATAATGGACAGTGCGTTTCCCTCAAAATATAGGCAGTACATGCAGCCTTTGTTTTTAGTCTAGGAGACAGTCAATGTCTGTAGTCCATTAGGGCACTATACAATCCCTTCAATGTTTTGCCTGATTCCGTTAATTCCCAAGTTCCCTTTTCTCCATTTAGATTTCCCCGTTGACCGTTTGTCCCTGTTTTGGCAGGTTTTCGCTCTCAAAAGTACACCTTTTTAATAGCAAAACAGCACAATTGGATGTTCTATGTCCACAACAATGTTTAAACCCTATCAGGTGACCATTTGTGAGGTCTGGGAAAAATGTAAGACATTTAGATGTTGGGGTGTAGTTACCCTTAAATGCAAGCATGCACCAGGAAGAGACCTTTGTTTGGTTAAGCGGTGTTGCTGTAGAACAAATGGCAACTGGAGTGATGCAAATGATCACGGTATAATTCTGCCAGGCAGGCATAGGCTACTTTGTAGTTAACATTTACTTGCAAAGGTTTTGGGGAAAGCCATTCCTTCCCTACCAGAAGAAGGTTATCATTAGCATCATCGCTAACGGCTACACAAAGTGTAGACATACGCGCGCACCGCACACATGCACACAGACAGGGGCATTCCTGTGCCGTTTCAGAAAGTTCATGGAAATACGAATCACTGATGCATTTTGTTCATGTCTTATGATTGACTTGGGCAAATGAATGCGTTTTCTAACAAGTTGAATAGATTTAGTTGATTTCTTACTAAGTTCAATAAATGTTTGAATATTGTTGAATTTCGGTTTAATGTCTGGATTCCGTGATTCGGTCCGCAACGCCTATTTTATAGGGCCCTAGTCAATGAACTTGTCATAAATCAACATAGGATATGCCCTCTTCCCCCCCCCCCCAACAAGACTCAAATATATATATATATATATATTGGAAATGTAAGCAGGGGTTGAGCTTCTTCAGTTTGTGTCACAAAGTGGATACGTTTCTGTGTCCCTTTCAGAGTGAGTGACACATTGACTTTATATAGTGTACCAAGAGTTTTTCCCTCGCTTACGGCCATACCAGCCTGAATACGCCCGATCTCGTCCGATCTCGGAAGCTAAGCAGGGTCGTGCCTGGTTAGTACTTGGATGGGAGACCGCCTGGGAATACCAGGTGCTGTAAGCTTTTTGTCCCAGTAGAGCGTGCTCTTGTGTCATGGAGCAACTGCTTTTTATTTATCACCCTAATAATATCATGGATTGTTATTGGACTAAATGCAGTTTGTGTGCTGCCCTGCCCTGATCAAATCAAATCAAATAATGGACAGTGCGTTTCCCTCAAAATATAGGCCGTACATGCAGCCTTTGTTTTTAGTCTAGGAGACAGTCAATGTCTGTAGTCCATTAGGGCACTATACAATCCCTTCAATGTTTTGCCTGATTCCGTTAATTCCCAAGTTCCCTTTTCTCCGTTTAGATTTCCCCGTTGACCGTTTGTCCCTGTTTTGGCAGGTTTTCGCTCTCAAAAGTACACCTTTTTAATAGCAAAACAGCACAATTGGATGTTCTATGTCCACAACAATGTTTAAACCCTATCAGGTGACCATTTGTGAGGTCTGGGAAAAATGTAAGACATTTAGATGTTGGGGTGTAGTTACCCTTAAATGCAAGCATGCACCAGGAAGAGACCTTTGTTTGGTTAAGCGGTGTTGCTGTAGAACAAATGGCAACTGGAGTGATGCAAATGATCACGGTATAATTCTGCCAGGCAGGCATAGGCTACTTTGTAGTTAACATTTACTTGCGAAGGTTTTGGGGAAAGCCATTCCTTCCCTACCAGAAGAAGGTTATCATTAGCATCATCGCTAACGGCTACACAAAGTGTAGACATACGCGCGCACCGCACACATGCACACAGACAGGGGCATTCCTGTGCCGTTTCAGAAAGTTCATGGAAATACGAATCACTGATGCATTTTGTTCATGTCTTATGATTGACTTGGGCAAATGAATGCGTTTTCTAACAAGTTGAATAGATTTAGTTGATTTCTTACTAAGTTCAATAAATGTTTGAATATTGTTGAATTTCAGTTTAATGTCTGGATTCCGTGATTCGGTCCGCAACGCCTATTTTATAGGGCCCTAGTCAATGAACTTGTCATAAATCAACATAGGATATGCCCTCTTCCCCCCCCTCAACAAGACTCAAATATATATATATATATTGGAAATGTAAGCAGGGGTTGAGCTTCTTCAGTTTGTGTCACAAAGTGGATACGTTTCTGTGTCCCTTTCAGAGTGAGTGACACATTGACTTTATATAGTGTACCAAGAGTTGTTCACTCGCTCACGGCCATACCAGCCTGAATACGCCCGATCTCGTCCGATCTCTGAAGCTAAGCAGGGTTGGGCCTGGTTAGTACTTGGATGGGAGACCGCCTGGGAATACCAGGTGCTGTAAGCTTTTTGTCCCAGTAGAGCGTGCTCTTGTGTCATGGAGAAACTGCTTTTTATTTATCACCCTAATAATATCATGGATTGTTTTTGGACTAAATGCAGTTTGTGTGCTGCCCTGCCCTGATCAAATCAAATCAAATAATGGACAGTGCGTTTCCCTCAAAATATAGGCAGTCATGCAGCCTTTGTTTTTAGTCTAGGAGACAGTCAATGTCTGTAGTCCATTAGGGCACTATACAATCCCTTCAATGTTTTGCCTGATTCCGTTAATTCCCAAGTTCCCTTTTCTCCGTTTAGATTTCCCCGTTGACCGTTTGTCCCTGTTTTGGCAGGTTTTCGCTCTCAAAAGTACACCTTTTTAATAGCAAAACAGCACAATTGGATGTTCTATGTCCACAACAATGTTTAAACCCTATCAGGTGACCATTTGTGAGGTCTGGGAAAAATGTAAGACATTTAGATGTTGGGGTGTAGTTACCCTTAAATGCAAGCATGCACCAGGAAGAGACCTTTGTTTGGTTAAGCGGTGTTGCTGTAGAACAAATGGCAACTGGAGTGATGCAAATGATCACGGTATAATTCTGCCAGGCAGGCATAGGCTACTTTGTAGTTAACATTTACTTGCAAAGGTTTTGGGGAAAGCCATTCCTTCCCTACCAGAAGAAGGTTATCATTAGCATCATCGCTAACGGCTACACAAAGTGTAGACATACGCGCGCACCGCACACATGCACACAGACAGGGGCATTCCTGTGCCGTTTCAGAAAGTTCATGGAAATACGAATCACTGATGCATTTTGTTCATGTCTTATGATTGACTTGGGCAAATGAATGCGTTTTCTAACAAGTTGAATAGATTTAGTTGATTTCTTACTAAGTTCAATAAATGTTTGAATATTGTTGAATTTCGGTTTAATGTCTGGATTCCGTGATTCGGTCCGCAACGCCTATTTTATAGGGCCCTAGTCAATGAACTTGTCATAAATCAACATAGGATATGCCCTCTTCCCCCCCCCCCAACAAGACTCAAATATATATATATATATATATTGGAAATGTAAGCAGGGGTTGAGCTTCTTCAGTTTGTGTCACAAAGTGGATACGTTTCTGTGTCCCTTTCAGAGTGAGTGACACATTGACTTTATATAGTGTACCAAGAGTTGTTCCCTCGCTTACGGCCATACCAGCCTGAATACGCCCGATCTAGTCCGATCTCGGGAGCTAAGCAGGGTCGGGCCTGGTTAGTACTTGGATGGGAGACCACCTGGGAATACCAGGTGCTGTAAGCTTTTTGTACCAGTAGAGCGTGCTCTTGTGTCATGGAGCAACTGCTTTTTATTTATCACCCTAATAATATCATGGATTGTTATTGGACTAAATGCAGTTTGTGTGCTGCCCTGCCCTGATCAAATCAAATCAAATAATGGACAGTGCGTTTCCCTCAAAATATAGGCAGTACATGCAGCCTTTGTTTTTAGTCTAGGAGACAGTCAATGTCTGTAGTCCATTAGGGCACTATACAATCCCTTCAATGTTTTGCCTGATTCCGTTAATTCCCAAGTTCCCTTTTCTCCGTTTAGATTTCCCCGTTGACCGTTTGTCCCTGTTTTGGCAGGTTTTCGCTCTCAAAAGTACACCTTTTTAATAGCAAAACAGCACAATTGGATGTTCTATGTCCACAACAATGTTTAAACCCTATCAGGTGACCATTTGTGAGGTCTGGGAAAAATGTAAGACATTTAGATGTTGGGGTGTAGTTACCCTTAAATGCAAGCATGCACCAGGAAGAGACCTTTGTTTGGTTAAGCGGTGTTGCTGTAGAACAAATGGCAACTGGAGTGATGCAAATGATCACGGTATAATTCTGCCATGCAGGCATAGGCTACTTTGTAGTTAACATTTACTTGCGAAGGTTTTGGGGAAAGCCATTCCTTCCCTACCAGAAGAAGGTTATCATTAGCATCATCGCTAACGGCTACACAAAGTGTAGACATACGCGCGTACCGCACACATGCACACAGACAGGGGCATTCCTGTGCCGTTTCAGAAAGTTCATGGAAATACGAATCACTGATGCATTTTGTTCATGTCTTATGATTGACTTGGGCAAATGAATGCGTTTTCTAACAAGTTGAATAGATTTAGTTGATTTCTTACTAAGTTCAATAAATGTTTGAATATTGTTGAATTTCGGTTTAATGTCTGGATTCCGTGATTCGGTCCGCAACGCCTATTTTATAGGGCCCTAGTCAATGAACTTGTCATAAATCAACATAGGATATGCCCTCTTCCCCCCCCCCCAACAAGACTCAAATATATATATATATATATATATTGGAAATGTAAGCAGGGGTTGAGCTTCTTCAGTTTGTGTCACAAAGTGGATACGTTTCTGTGTCCCTTTCAGAGTGAGTGACACATTGACTTTATATAGTGTACCAAGAGTTGTTCCCTCGCTTACGGCCATACCAGCCTGAATACGCCCGATCTCGTCAGATCTCGGAAGCTAAGCAGGTTTAGGGCTGGTTAGTACTTGGATGGGGGACCACCTTGGAATACCAGTTGCTGTAAAAGCATGTAAGAAGCTATGACGTGGACTGATAATCTGCGTTATAGGCTGAGATGTGAAGATGTGAAATATGAAGATATGATATGGAAAAATAAGCTGTGAAGCTATGAGATGTGAAATATGAAGCTATGATATGTAAAATAAGCTGTGAAGCTATGAGATGTGAAATATGAAGCTATGATATGTAAAAAGAAGCTGTGAAGCTATGAGATGTGAAGAAGTGATGTGAAATATGAAGCTATGATATGTAAAAAAGAAGTTGTGAAGCTATGATATGATGTGAAGATGTGAAATATGAAGCTATGATATGTAAAAAGAAGCTGTGAAGCTATGAGATGTGAAGAAATGATGTGAAATATGAAGCTATGATATGTAAAAAGAAGCTGTGAAGCTATGAGATGTGAAGAAATGATGTGAAATATGAAGCTATGATATGTAATAAAGAAGCTGTGAAGCTATGATATGATGTGAAGATGTGAAATATGAAGCTATGATATAAAGATGGGTTAATTTAAAAAAAAAAAAAAAAAAAAAAAAAAAATACGCCCGATCTTGTCCGATCTCGGAAGCTAAGCAGGGTCGGGTCTGGTTAGTACTTGGATGGGAGACCGCCTGGGAATACCAGGTGCTGTAAGCTTTTTGTCCCAGTAGAGCGTGCTCTTGTGTCATGGAGCAACTGCTTTTTATTTATCACCCTAATAATATCATGGATTGTTATTGGACTAAATGCAGTTTGTGTGCTGCCCTGCCCTGATCAAATCAAATCAAATAATGGACAGTGCGTTTCCCTCAAAATATAGGCAGTACATGCAGCCTTTGTTTTTAGTCTAGGAGACAGTCAATGTCTGTAGTCCATTAGGGCACTATACAATCCCTTCAATGTTTTGCCTGATTCCGTTAATTCCCAAGTTCCCTTTTCTCCGTTTAGATTTCCCCGTTGACCGTTTGTCCCTGTTTTGGCAGGTTTTCGCTCTCAAAAGTACACCTTTTTAATAGCAAAACAGCACAATTGGATGTTCTATGTCCACAACAATGTTTAAACCCTATCAGGTGACCATTTGTGAGGTCTGGGAAAAATGTAAGACATTTAGATGTTGGGGTGTAGTTACCCTTAAATGCAAGCATGCACCAGGAAGAGACCTTTGTTTGGTTAAGCGGTGTTGCTGTAGAAAAAATGGCAACTGGAGTGATGCAAATGATCACGGTATAATTCTGCCAGGCAGGCATAGGCTACTTTGTAGTTAACATTTACTTGCAAAGGTTTTGGGGAAAGCCATTCCTTCCCTACCAGAAGAAGGTTATCATTAGCATCATCGCTAACGGCTACACAAAGTGTAGACATACGCGCGCACCGCACACATGCACACAGACAGGGGCATTCCTGTGCCGTTTCAGAAAGTTCATGGAAATACGAATCACTGATGCATTTTGTTCATGTCTTATGATTGACTTGGGCAAATGAATGCGTTTTCTAACAAGTTGAATAGATTTAGTTGATTTCTTACTAAGTTCAATAAATGTTTGAATATTGTTGAATTTCGGTTTAATGTCTGGATTCCGTGATTCGGTCCGCAACGCCTATTTTATAGGGCCCTAGTCAATGAACTTGTCATAAATCAACATAGGATATGCCCTCTTCCCCCCCCCCCAACAAGACTCAAATATATATATATATATATATTGGAAATGTAAGCAGGGGTTGAGCTTCTTCAGTTTGTGTCACAAAGTGGATACGTTTCTGTGTCCCTTTCAGAGTGAGTGACACATTGACTTTATATAGTGTACCAAGAGTTGTTCCCTCGCTTACGGCCATACCAGCCTGAATACGCCCGATCTTGTCCGATCTCGGAAGCTAAGCAGGGTCGGGCCTGGTTAGTACTTGAATGGGAGACTGCCTGGGAATACCAGGTGCTGTAAGCTTTTTGTCCCAGTAGAGCGTGCTCTTGTGTCATGGAGCAACTGCTTTTTATTTATCACCCTAATAATATCATGGATTGTTATTGGACTAAATGCAGTTTGTGTGCTGCCCTGCCCTGATCAAATCAAATCAAATAATGGACAGTGCGTTTCCCTCAAAATATAGGCAGTACATGCAGCCTTTGTTTTTAGTCTAGGAGACAGTCAATGTCTGTAGTCCATTAGGGCACTATACAATCCCTTCAATGTTTTGCCTGATTCCGTTAATTCCCAAGTTCCCTTTTCTCCGTTTAGATTTCCCCGTTGACCGTTTGTCCCTGTTTTGGCAGGTTTTCGCTCTCAAAAGTACACCTTTTTAATAGCAAAACAGCACAATTGGATGTTCTATGTCCACAACAATGTTTAAACCCTATCAGGTGACCATTTGTGAGGTCTGGGAAAAATGTAAGACATTTAGATGTTGGGGTGTAGTTACCCTTAAATGCAAGCATGCACCAGGAAGAGACCTTTGTTTGGTTAAGCGGTGTTGCTGTAGAACAAATGGCAACTGGAGTGATGCAAATGATCACGGTATAATTCTGCCATGCAGGCATAGGCTACTTTGTAGTTAACATTTACTTGCGAAGGTTTTGGGGAAAGCCATTCCTTCCCTACCAGAAGAAGGTTATCATTAGCATCATCGCTAACGGCTACACAAAGTGTAGACATACGTGCGCACCGCACACATGCACACAGACAGGGGCATTCCTGTGCCGTTTCAGAAAGTTCATGGAAATACGAATCACTGATGCATTTTGTTCATGTCTTATGATTGACTTGGGCAAATGAATGCGTTTTCTAACAAGTTGAATAGATTTAGTTGATTTCTTACTAAGTTCAATAAATGTTTGAATATTGTTGAATTTCGGTTTAATGTCTGGATTCCGTGATTCGGTCCGCAACGCCTATTTTATAGGGCCCTAGTCAATGAACTTGTCATAAATCAACATAGGATATGCCCTCTTCCCCCCCCCCCCCCAACAAGACTCAAATATATATATATATATTGGAAATGTAAGCAGGGGTTGAGCTTCTTCAGTTTGTGTCACAAAGTGGATACGTTTCTGTGTCCCTTTCAGAGTGAGTGACACATTGACTTTATATAGTGTACCAAGAGTTGTTCCCTCGCTTACGGCCATACCAGCCTGAATACGCCCGATCTCGTCCGATCTAGGAAGCTAAGCAGGGTCGGGCCTGGTTAGTACTTGGATGGGATACTGCCTGGGAATACCAGGTGCTGTAAGCTTTTTGTCCCAGTAGAGCGTGCTCTTGTGTCATGGAGCAACTGCTTTTTATTTATCACCCTAATAATATCATGGATTGTTATTGGACTAAATGCAGTTTGTGTGCTGCCCTGCCCTGATCAAATCAAATCAAATAATGGACAGTGCGTTTCCCTCAAAATATAGGCAGTACATGCAGCCTTTGTTTTTAGTCTAGGAGACAGTCAATGTCTGTAGTCCATTAGGGCACTATACAATCCCTTCAATGTTTTGCCTGATTCCGTTAATTCCCAAGTTCCCTTTTCTCCGTTTAGATTTCCCCGTTGACCGTTTGTCCCTGTTTTGGCAGGTTTTCGCTCTCAAAAGTACACCTTTTTAATAGCAAAACAGCACAATTGGATGTTCTATGTCCACAACAATGTTTAAACCCTATCAGGTGACCATTTGTGAGGTCTGGGAAAAATGTAAGACATTTAGATGTTGGGGTGTAGTTACCCTTAAATGCAAGCATGCACCAGGAAGAGACCTTTGTTTGGTTAAGCGGTGTTGCTGTAGAACAAATGGCAACTGGAGTGATGCAAATGATCACGGTATAATTCTGCCATGCAGGCATAGGCTACTTTGTAGTTAACATTTACTTGCAAAGGTTTTGGGGAAAGCCATTCCTTCCCTACCAGAAGAAGGTTATCATTAGCATCATCGCTAACGGCTACACAAAGTGTAGACATACGCGCGCACCGCGCACACAGACAGGGGCATTCCTGTGCCGTTTCAGAAAGTTCATGGAAATACGAATCACTGATGCATTTTGTTCATGTCTTATGATTGACTTGGGCAAATGAATGCGTTTTCTAACAAGTTGAATAGATTTAGTTGATTTCTTACTAAGTTCAATAAATGTTTGAATATTGTTGAATTTCGGTTTAATGTCTGGATTCCGTGATTCGGTCCGCAACGCCTATTTTATAGGGCCCTAGTCAATGAACTTGTCATAAATCAACATAGGATATGCCCTCTTCCCCCCCCCCAACAAGACTCATATATATATATATATATATTGGAAATGTAAGCAGGGGTTGAGCTTCTTCAGTTTGTGTCACAAAGTGGATACGTTTCTGTGTCCCTTTCAGAGTGAATGACACATTGACTTTATATAGTGTACCAAGAGTTGTTCCCTCGCTTACGGCCATACCAGCCTGAATACGCCCATCCTGATTGGAGAAGTGACGACAGGTGCGAGGTTTGAGCTGTGAGTGAGTGTTTGCTGAAGAGTGTTTGCTCGAGAGCTATTTTTGTTAATTATTTGGATTTCGAAATATATTTTTTGTTTGTTCTTGCAGTTGAATAGTTTTAAGTTTGGTTAGTCTTCCCCCCTTGCAGTTTTGCTGCTTGGGGGAGAGTTTTTTTCTTTTCGGATTCTTTTTTTGAATCACTATGACGGACAACATGGAAATGACAAACGGAATGGACAAAGACAACGAAAGGGCGCAACGGAAGAAAAATGAAGATAAAGAAGGAATGAAATATGGCAAAGAATACACGGTGGCAATTGAGTTGGTAGGAGAAGACAAAGTGACGACAATGGAACTACTACGAGCAATTAAGGAGGGGTGTGGAGAGGTGGTGGGATGCCGAATGAAAGGAGAAAAGAAGTATGAAGTTACGATGAGAAACGGAAAAGGAAAAGAACGTTTAATGGATGGAATATGGATAAAGGACACCAGGATTTTGGCGAGAGATGTTAATGTGAAGGAATTGGTGAGTCTTTTATGAATCTCCCAGTATATGTAGAAGATGGTGTGATACTGGGCAAGCTGAGTAGCTGGGGAGTGGAAGCCGTTTCGGAGATAAGGAGGAGAGTTTGGCCAGGAACGGAGGTGGTTGATGGGACACGTTTTTGCAAAGTCAAGTTCACAGAAAAAGTGACATCATTGCCTTACTCTACAAGAATTGAGACGTTGGAGGGAGCAGAATATTTTAGGGTCCTTCATGACAAACAGGTCAGAGTGTGTCGTTTGTGTATTCAACCCGGCCACATAGTTAAAGACTGCCCTGAATTTAAGTGTTTCAAATGTGGCAAGCAAGGACACTATGCGAGAGAATGTGTCGGAGAGAAGGAAAGGAATTTCTGTGGTGGATGCAGAAAGAGATTGGCGGAGTGCAACTGTGGAGAGGTTATGGCTGAAGAGGGGAGTCAAGCACTATTCGAGGAAGCAGGTGTATTGTCGCAAGAAGGAGAAGAAGATGGAGGAGAGGACGTGGTGGAGAGTGGAGAGACGGAGGAAGGAAGAAGAGAGAAGGACCAGAAGATGAATGAAATTGGGAGTAGTATGGACTCAGAAATAAGAAGAGGGAGTTTTCAGGAGGAGGGGGGGAGTGGACTGGGGGGAAGCACGGGGGACTCACAGGTTTTGGGGGATAGCACAGTACTAACAAGTACCTCGGGGGGTGAAGAAATGGAGAGGGGTTCGAGTTTGAGAACAATAACAGAAACGACAACGACGGCTATACATGAGACGGAGATGAACACGGGGAGCACAACGATGACAATACCAGAGACGGAGATGAACATGGGGAGCACAACGGATGAGGGTGACAAGAAGTTGAGTTGGCTGGATAACATGGACTTGGAGGAGATATCGGACACGGATGATGGAGAAAAGAGTGAAAGAACGAGGGAAGGATACAGGAAGAGGAAAGCGGGGGGAAGAGGGAGAGGGAAAGGGGGGAAGAGGAAAGAAACTGGATAACAGGTAGAGGATAATGAAATTATATTTTATTATTTTATTATTTATTAGAATGGTAAATATAATGTCAATAAATGCAAATGGTTTGAGAACAATGGGAAAATTTAATAGAATAGTACAAATGAAGAATTCAGATATTTTATGTATTCAAGAGACGCACTGGGATAATGCATGTGTTTTAGGAGTTAATAAAATATGGAGGGATTTTATTTATGTTAACAATGGCAGGGGAAATTCAAGTGGGGTTGCAATTTTATTAAGGAAGGATGTAGTAGAAAATGTGAAGAAGATATATAATGATAATAATGGGAGGATTTTAATTTTGGATTTTGAATATATGAATAGGGTTTTTAGGATTATAAATATTTATGCGCCGAATAATGAGATAGAGCGAAAGAATTTATTTTTAGAAGTAGGGAAATGGTGTAAGGGTAACTGTATTTTAGTAGGGGATTTTAATGTAAAAATGAATAGATTAGATATGAAAAGGGGAGCTATTTTTTAGAAATGACGTATCTAGGGGGGTCTTAAGGAAGATTATGTTTGAAAACAGTTTGATTGATATATAGAGGGAGGAGAATCCGAATAAGAGAGGAATTTCTAGAAGGCAGGTGGTTTTAGGGGAGTTGAAACAGACGCGAATAGATCTGGTTTTAGTAAATGAGGGTTTAAGGAATTTTATGAAAGAAATTAAGTATGTTTTTACAGCTTTTAGTGATCATGCGGCGGTGGTATTTTCTTGTGGAGTAAGGACACATACTAAATCTGGTGGGCTGTGGTGTTTAAATAATAGCTTGCTAGAGGAGGAAAATTATATTGAGATGATATCAGAATGTATTGGGGAGGCCAAAAGACAACAGTTAATGGAGGTGAATATGGGGTTGTGGTGGGAGGAGCTGAAAACCAAATGTAAGGAATTGACTATAAAATATGCTGTTAAGAGGAATTATTTTTTGAAAAAGAAGGAGAGGGAACTACGTAAGAAGGTTAAACATGAACTTGAGTGTATAGAAAAGGATGAAGGTCATGGGGTGGAGGATTATTTACTGGCTAAGGATGCACTTGTTGAATATGAGAAGAAGAAATGTAATGCGGCGATTGTAAGGAGTAGAGTGCAATATGCGATAGAGGGGGAAAGGTGTACTTCATTTTTCTTGAATTTAGAAAAAAGAAGACAAGAGAAGATTTATATTACGGAGTTAATTAATGATAAAGGGGAAAAGGTTAATGATTTGGTGGGGATTCTGGATACGGTCGAGAGATATTATGAATGCTTATTTAAAAAAGAAGAGGTTAATGATTCCTGTATGGATAAGGTGCTTGAACACGTGGATACTAAGTTAACAGAAGGGGAAAAAAACATGTGTGATGAAGATATGAGTCTAACTGACATTAAGGAGGCCATATTAGATGCTAATTGCAATAGGAGTCCGGGGTCTGATGGCCTAACTGCGGAATTTTATAAATCTTTTGCAGATTTGTTGGCTCCAATTTTAAGAAAACTGTATGAATATATTGAAAAGACTCAAGTGGTGCCAGATTCGCTGGCCACAGGAGTTTTAACCATACTGTATAAAAATAAAGGGAGTCGTGTAAATTTGGATAATTATCGACCGTTGACACTTTTAAATTGTGATTATAAGATCTTAGCCAAGGTCTTAGCTAATAGAGTTAAAAAAGTTATGGGAGGAGTAATAGCAGAGACACAAGGATATAGTGTACCAGGGAGGGATATTTCTGACACAGTGGGAACAATAAGGGATGTGATAAAGCATATGGGGGAGGAAGGGGGGTTTGTGATGAGTTTGGATCTAAATAAGGCTTTTGATAGAGTTGATCATTCCTTTTTACTGCGTACACTTGGGAAATTTGGGTTTGGTGAAAGAATGATAGGTTGGATTAGACTACTGAATGGATATGCAAGGAGCAGAGTAAAATGTAATGGGATTTTAACAGATTATTTTCCTCTGGAGAGATCTGTTAGGCAGGGATGTCCGTTATCAGCTGCTCTTTATAGTTTATCGGTGGAGCCGCTTGCAGCACTGATTAAAGCAAACAAATTAATTCGAGGTATACGGATACCGGATGGGGGGGAGAGTGTTATACAGCAATATGCGGATGATACTACATGTACTGTGATAGATGTTGAAAGTGTGAAGAATGTAATGGAGTGTTTTGAGGTATATGGCAAGGCATCAGGGGCAAAACTTAATATTGAAAAATCTGAAATAATGTATGTGGGGATAGATGAAAAAGTGGACTGTGGATTCCCTTTCAAAAAGGCTGAAGGTTATATAAAGACTTTAGGGGTGGTTTTGGGGGTGGATAAAGAAGGGACGAGAGATGAGACATGGACTGGGGTTTTGAATAAAATAAAACATACTCTATCCTATTGGAAGGCAAGAAAACTGTTCTTGAGGGGGAAGGTGGTGGTGATTAATTCTTTGGTGGCATCCAAATGTATCTATGTTCTAGGTTCGTTGGATATGCCACAATGGGTGTTAAAAGAATTCAATGGTTTGGTTACAGATTTCCTATGGGAGGGGAAGGGGACTAGGATTGCAAGGGCAACTCTTATCTCGGATTTAAAGGATGGGGGGTTGAAATTGGTGGATTTGGATGTGAAGAGAAAAGCAATGAGAATAAAAACTGTGCAAAAATACTTATATGGGGAGGTAGATTATGGATGGAAAAGGTTTTTTAAACATTTTTTGTACAGAAGTGGGGGTTGTGAAGAAAGTGGATTATTGATGTCATGGAAGAAGGATATGTTGGAGGGTTTGCCTGAGTTCTATAAAGAGGTGTTCTTGGCATGGGGGGAATTTCTTCCTAAGATTGAGTACACATGTACAAATAAGGACAACATATTTAATCAGCCTGTGTTTTTGAATCCGAAAATAGAGAGTGGTGGGAAGGTGCTGTACAACAAAATGTTCATGAAGGCTGGGTTAATATTGGTAAAAGATTTTCTTTATGAGGTTATACCGGGGTTTTTAAGGGGGCAGGCAATTCTGGATACTGTGTGGGAGGTTGATGATACAGTGGAGAGAAAATTAGTATTGCAGATATACGAAAGAATTAAATTATGCATTCCGGGTGAGTGGATAAAAGTGATAAATGGGGAGGGGGAATATGAGGACTTGTATGTGCTGCCAAGTCTCTATGTGGGTAAAGGATCGGGGAAACAAGTTTTATCAAAAGTAACACAGAAAAGATTGTACAAGTGTATGTTGAAGTCTGTGTGTGGGCCTGCGGCTGAGAGGATGTGGAGAATTTTTTTTATTGATTTGGATGTTTCTTTGATGTGGGAGAATTTGGTTTTGTTTGGGAATAAACGAAATTGTGAGAACATGGATTTTATGATACGGCATAATCGGATATACACAAATATTATTTTACATCAGATAAACCGCGATGTACGGCGGGAATGTGATGTGTGTATGATGAAGCCAGAGTCTTTATTGCATTTATTTGTTGAATGTCCAAGTCTGACAGGTTTTTTTAAGGAAGTAAAAATTTTGTTGTGGAGGCACTGGAGAAAATAGTTTTTAGAAAGTTTTGTATGGGATAGGTTAATATTATTTGGAGTAATGGGGAAATGTTTGGGTGTGAATGTGTACCTGTTGAATATTGTTTTGAGTTTTGTGAGGTATGCAATTTACTGTAGAAGGAATATGAAACATTTTGAAGGGAAAAAGGTGAATGTCTGGGTAATCTTTAAAGCAGGTTTAAGAAAGCAGGTGGAATTAATGTATAATGCAAAACTAGAGAAATTTGAAAGTATGTTTATAAAGGGGAGTACTTTAGTGTCTATGGAGGAGGGAGGAGGGGGAGTTAGGGTTAACTTCTGAAATGGAGTAAGTCTAATGTCTATATTAGATTATGTATTTTATGTTGATTAGTGAATAAGGATGGTGTAATTATGGGATGGAAGATTTTGATGAACATTTTGTTGAGGGGTGTGGGTTGTTTGCAAAGGTGGATGGTGGAGGAATCACTTATAATTTTTGAAAGAATTATTTTGAATATTTTCTTTGTTTATTTTTATTTGATAGGGGGTGGCTTTTATCTGCCTATTTTGTGCGTGGAATTTGTTATGTCTTAGTCATGTCTGAGTTTTTTTTGTATTTTTATTTCTTTGGGTTCTTTGATTTGATAGGGGGTGAATTGTTCACCTGCCTATGTTAGGATAGTGTCTTCTGTATTGTTCATTGTAATATTGTACTGTAAATATTGTAAAAAATTGAATTTTTTGATAATAAAAAGAGAAAAAAAAAATACGTCCGATCTCGGAAGCTAAGCAGGGTCGGGCCTGGTTAGTACTTGGATGGGAGACCGCCTGGGAATACCAGGTGCTGTAAGCTTTTTGTCCCAGTAGAGCGTGCTCTTGCGTCATGGAGCAACTGCTTTTTATTTATCACCCTAATAATATCATGGATTGTTATTGGACTAAATGCAGTTTGTGTGCTGCCCTGCCCTGATCAAATCAAATCAAATAATGGACAGTGCGTTTCCCTCAAAATATAGGCAGTACATGCAGCCTTTGTTTTTAGTCTAGGAGACAGTCAATGTCTGTAGTCCATTAGGGCACTATACAATCCCTTCAATGTTTTGCCTGATTCCGTAAATTCCCAAGTTCCCTTTTCTCCGTTTAGATTTCCCCGTTGACCGTTTGTCCCTGTTTTGGCAGGTTTTCGCCCTCAAAAGTACACCTTTTTAATAGCAAAACAGCACAATTGGATGTTCTATGTCCACAACAATGTTTAAACCCTATCAGGTGACCATTTGTGAGGTCTGGGAAAAATTTAAGACATTTAGATGTTGGGGTGTAGTTACCCTTAAATGCAAGCATGCACCAGGAAGAGACCTTTGTTTGGTTAAGCGGTGTTGCTGTAGAACAAATGGCAACTGGAGTGATGCAAATGATCACAGTATAATTCTGCCATGCAGGCATAGGCTACTTTGTAGTTAACATTTACTTGCGAAGGTTTTGGGGAAAGCCATTCCTTCCCTACCAGAAGAAGGTTATCATAAGCATCATCGCTAACGGCTACACAAAGTGTAGACATACGCGCGCACCGCACACATGCACACAGACAGGGGCATTCCTGTGCCGTTTCAGAAAGTTCATGGAAATACGAATCACTGATGCATTTTTTTCATGTCTTATGATTGACTTGGGCAAATGAATACGTTTTCTAACAAGTTGAATAGATTTAGTTGATTTCTTACTAAGTTCAATAAATGTTTGAATATTGTTGAATTTCGGTTTAATGTCTGGATTCCGTGATTCGGTCCGCAACGCCTATTTTATAGGGCCCTAGTCAATGAACTTGTCATAAATCAACATAGGATATGCCCTCTTCCCCCCCCCCCAACAAGACTCAAATATATATATATATATTGGAAATGTAAGCAGGGGTTGAGCTTCTTCAGTTTGTGTCACAAAGTGGATACGTTTCTGTGTCCCTTTCAGAGTGAGTGACACATTGACTTTATATAGTGTACCAAGAGTTGTTTCATCGCTTACGGCCATACCATCCTGAATACGCCCGATCTCGTCCGATCTCGGAAGCTAAGCAGGGTCGGGCCTGGTTAGTACTTGGATGGGAGAACGCCTGGGAATACCAGGTGCTGTAAGTTTTTTGTCCCAGTAGAGCTTGCTCTTGTGTCATGGAGCAACTGCTTTTTATTTATCACCCTAATAATATCATTGATTGTTATTGGACTAAATGCAGTTTGTGTGCTGCCCTGCCCTGATCAAATCAAATCAAATAATGGACAGTGCGTTTCCCTCAAAATATAGGCAGTACATGCAGCCTTTGTTTTTAGTCTAGGAGACAGTCAATGTCTGTAGTCCATTAGGGCACTATACAATCCCTTCAATGTTTTGCCTGATTCCGTTAATTCCCAAGTTCCCTTTTCTCCGTTTAGATTTCCCCGTTGACCGTTTGTCCCTGTTTTGGCAGGTTTTCGCTCTCAAAAGTACACCTTTTTAATAGCAAAACAGCACAATTGGATGTTCTATGTCCACAACAATGTTTAAACCCTATCAGGTGACCATTTGTGAGGTCTGGGAAAAATGTAAGACATTTAGATGTTGGGGTGTAGTTACCCTTAAATGCAAGCATGCACCAGGAAGAGACCTTTGTTTGGTTAAGCGGTGTTGCTGTAGAACAAATGGCAACTGGAGTGATGCAAATGATCACGGTATAATTCTGCCAGGCAGGCATAGCCTACTTTGTAGTTAACATTTACTTGCGAAGGTTTTGGGGAAAGCCATTCCTTCCCTACCAGAAGAAGGTTATCATTAGCATCATCGCTAACGGCTACACAAAGTGTAGACATACGCGCGCACCGCACACATGCACACAGACAGGGGCATTCCTGTGCCGTTTCAGAAAGTTCATGGAAATACGAATCACTGATGCATTTTGTTCATGTCTTATGATTGACTTGGGCAAATGAATGCGTTTTCTAACAAGTTGAATAGATTTAGTTGATTTCTTACTAAGTTCAATAAATGTTTGAATATTGTTGAATTTCGGTTTAATGTCTGGATTCCGTGATTCGGTCCGCAACGCCTATTTTATAGGGCCCTAGTCAATGAACTTGTCATAAATCAACATAGGATATGCCCTCTCCCCCCCCCCCCAACAAGACTCAAATATATATATATATATATTGGAAATGTAAGCAGGGGTTGAGCTTCTTCAGTTTGTGTCACAAAGTGGATACGTTTCTGTGTCCCTTTCAGAGTGAGTGACACATTGACTTTATATAGTGTACCAAGAGTTGTTCCCTCGCTTACGGTCATACCAGCCTGAATACGCCCGATCTCGTCCGATTTCGGAAGCTAAGCAGGGTCGGGCCTGGTTATTACTTGGATGGGAGACCGCCTGGGAATACCAGGTGCTGTAAGCTTTTTGTCCCAGTAGAGCGTGCTCTTGTGTCATGGAGCAACTGCTTTTTATTTATCACCCTAATAATATCATGGATTGTTATTGGACTAAATGCAGTTTGTGTGCTGCCCTGCCCTGATCAAATCAAATCAAATAATGGACAGTGCGTTTCCCTCAAAATATTGGCAGTACATGCAGCCTTTGTTTTTAGTCTAGGAGACAGTCAATGTCTGTAGTCCATTAGGGCACTATACAATCCCTTCAATGTTTTGCCTGATTCCGTTAATTCCCAAGTTCCCTTTTCTCCGTTTAGATTTCCCCGTTGACCGTTTGTCCCTGTTTTGGCAGGTTTTCGCTCTCAAAAGTACACCTTTTTAATAGCAAAACAGCACAATTGGATGTTCTATGTCCACAACAATGTTTAAACCCTATCAGGTGACCATTTGTGAGGTCTGGGAAAAATGTAAGACATTTAGATGTTGGGGTGTAGTTACCCTTAAATGCAAGCATGCACCAGGAAGAGACCTTTGTTTGGTTAAGCGGTGTTGCTGTAGAACAAATGGCAACTGGAGTGATGCAAATGATCACGGTATAATTCTGCCATGCAGGCATAGGCTACTTTGTAGTTAACATTTACTTGCGAAGGTTTTGGGGAAAGCCATTCCTTCCCTACCAGAAGAAGGTTATCATTAGATCATCGCTAACGGCTACACAAAGTGTAGACATACGCGCGCACCGCACACATGCACACAGACAGGGGCATTCCTGTGCCGTTTCAGAAAGTTCATGGAAATACGAATCACTGATGCATTTTGTTCATGTCTTATGATTGACTTGGGCAAATGAATGCGTTTTCTAACAAGTTGAATAGATTTAGTTGATTTCTTACTAAGTTCAATAAATGTTTGAATATTGTTGAATTTCGGTTTAATGTCTGGATTCCGTGATTCGGTCCGCAACGCCTATTTTATAGGGCCCTAGTCAATGAACTTGTCATAAATCAACATAGGATATGCCCTCTTCCCCCCCCCCAACAAGACTCAAATATATATATATATATATTGGAAATGTAAGCAGGGGTTGAGCTTCTTCAGTTTGTGTCACAAAGTGGATACGTTTCTGTGTCCCTTTCAGAGTGAGTGACACATTGACTTTATATAGTGTACCAAGAGTTGTTCCCTCGCTTACGGCCATACCAGCCTGAATACGTCCGATCTCGTCCGATCTCAGAAGCTAAGCAGGGTCGGGCCTGGTTAGTACTTGGATGGGAGACCGCCTGGGAATACCAGGTGCTGTAAGCTTTTTGTCCCAGTAGAGCGTGCTCTTGTGTCATGGAGCAACTGCTTTTTATTTATCACCCTAATAATATCATGGATTGTTATTGGACTAAATGCAGTTTGTGTGCTGCCCTGCCCTGATCAAATCAAATCAAATAATGGACAGTGCGTTTCCCTCAAAATATAGGCAGTACATGCAGCCTTTGTTTTTAGTCTAGGAGACAGTCAATGTCTGTAGTCCATTAGGGCACTATACAATCCCTTCAATGTTTTGCCTGATTCCGTTAATTCCCAAGTTCCCTTTTCTCCGTTTAGATTTCCCCGTTGACCGTTTGTCCCTGTTTTGGCAGGTTTTCGCTCTCAAAAGTACACCTTTTTAATAGCAAAACAGCACAATTGGATGTTCTATGTCCACAACAATGTTTAAACCCTATCAGGTGACCATTTGTGAGGTCTGGGAAAAATTTAAGACATTTAGATGTTGGGGTGTAGTTACCCTTAAATGCAAGCATGCACCAGGAAGAGACCTTTGTTTGGTTAAGCGGTGTTGCTGTAGAACAAATGGCAACTGGAGTGATGCAAATGATCACGGTATAATTCTGCCATGCAGGCATAGGCTACTTTGTAGTTAACATTTACTTGCGAAGGTTTTGGGGAAAGCCATTCCTTCCCTACCAGAAGAAGGTTATCATTAGCATCATCGCTAACGGCTACACAAAGTGTAGACATACGCGCGCACCGCACACATGCACACAGACAGGGGCATTCCTGTGCCGTTTCAGAAAGTTCATGGAAATACGAATCACTGATGCATTTTGTTCATGTCTTATGATTGACTTGGGCAAATGAATGCGTTTTCTAACAAGTTGAATAGATTTAGTTGATTTCTTACTAAGTTCAATAAATGTTTGAATATTGTTGAATTTCGGTTTAATGTCTGGATTCCGTGATTCGGTCCGCAACGCCTATTTTATAGGGCCCTAGTCAATGAACTTGTCATAAATCAACATAGGATATGCCCTCTTCCCCCCCGCCAACAAGACTCAAATATATATATATATATATTGGAAATGTAAGCAGGGGTTGAGCTTCTTCAGTTTGTGTCACAAAGTGGATACGTTTCTGTGTCCCTTTCAGAGTGAGTGACACATTGACTTTATATAGTGTACCAAGAGTTGTTCCCTCGCTTACGGCCATACCAGCCTGAATATGTCCGATCTCGTCCGATCTCGGAAGCTAAGCAGGGTCGGGCCTGGTTAGTACTTGGATGGGAGACCGCCTGGGAATACCAGGTGCTGTAAGCTTTTTGTCCCAGTAGAGCGTGCTCTTGTGTCATGGAGCAACTGCTTTTTATTTATCACCCTAATAATATCATGGATTGTTATTGGACTAAATGCAGTTTGTGTGCTGCCCTGCCCTGATCAAATCAAATCAAATAATGGACAGTGCATTTCCCTCAAAATATAGGCAGTACATGCAGCCTTTGTTTTTAGTCTAGGAGACAGTCAATGTCTGTAGTCCATTAGGGCACTATACAATCCCTTCAATGTTTTGCCTGATTCCGTTAATTCCCAAGTTCCCTTTTCTCCGTTTAGATTTCCCCGTTGACCGTTTGTCCCTGTTTTGGCAGGTTTTCGCTCTCAAAAGTACACCTTTTTAATAGCAAAACAGCACAATTGGATGTTCTATGTCCACAACAATGTTTAAACCCTATCAGGTGACCATTTGTGAGGTCTGGGAAAAATGTAAGACATTTAGATGTTGGGGTGTAGTTACCCTTAAATGCAAGCATGCACCAGGAAGAGACCTTTGTTTGGTTAAGCGGTGTTGCTGTAGAACAAATGGCAACTGGAGTGATGCAAATGATCACGGTATAATTCTGCCATGCAGGCATAGGCTACTTTGTAGTTAACATTTACTTGCGAAGGTTTTGGGGAAAGCCATTCCTTCCCTACCAGAAGAAGGTTATCATTAGCATCATCGCTAACGGCTACACAAAGTGTAGACATACGCGCGCACCGCACACATGCACACAGACAGGGGCATTCCTGTGCCGTTTCAGAAAGTTCATGGAAATACGAATCACTGATGCATTTTGTTCATGTCTTATGATTGACTTGGGCAAATGAATGCGTTTTCTAACAAGTTGAATAGATTTAGTTGATTTCTTACTAAGTTCAATAAATGTTTGAATATTGTTGAATTTCGGTTTAATGTCTGGATTCCGTGATTCGGTCCGCAACGCCTATTTTATAGGGCCCTAGTCAATGAACTTGTCATAAATCAACATAGGATATGCCCTCTTCCCCCCCCCCCCCCAACAAGACTCAAATATATATATATATATTGGAAATGTAAGCAGGGGTTGAGCTTCTTCAGTTTGTGTCACAAAGTGGATACGTTTCTGTGTCCCTTTCAGAGTGAGTGACACATTGACTTTATATAGTGTACCAAGAGTTGTTCCCTCGCTTACGGCCATACCAGCCTGAATACGCCCGATCTCGTCCGATCTAGGAAGCTAAGCAGGGTCGGGCCTGGTTAGTACTTGGATGGGATACTGCCTGGGAATACCAGGTGCTGTAAGCTTTTTGTCCCAGTAGAGCGTGCTCTTGTGTCATGGAGCAACTGCTTTTTATTTATCACCCTAATAATATCATGGATTGTTATTGGACTAAATGCAGTTTGTGTGCTGCCCTGCCCTGATCAAATCAAATCAAATAATGGACAGTGCGTTTCCCTCAAAATATAGGCAGTACATGCAGCCTTTGTTTTTAGTCTAGGAGACAGTCAATGTCTGTAGTCCATTAGGGCACTATACAATCCCTTCAATGTTTTGCCTGATTCCGTTAATTCCCAAGTTCCCTTTTCTCCGTTTAGATTTCCCCGTTGACCGTTTGTCCCTGTTTTGGCAGGTTTTCGCTCTCAAAAGTACACCTTTTTAATAGCAAAACAGCACAATTGGATGTTCTATGTCCACAACAATGTTTAAACCCTATCAGGTGACCATTTGTGAGGTCTGGGAAAAATGTAAGACATTTAGATGTTGGGGTGTAGTTACCCTTAAATGCAAGCATGCACCAGGAAGAGACCTTTGTTTGGTTAAGCGGTGTTGCTGTAGAACAAATGGCAACTGGAGTGATGCAAATGATCACGGTATAATTCTGCCATGCAGGCATAGGCTACTTTGTAGTTAACATTTACTTGCAAAGGTTTTGGGGAAAGCCATTCCTTCCCTACCAGAAGAAGGTTATCATTAGCATCATCGCTAACGGCTACACAAAGTGTAGACATACGCGCGCACCGCACACATGCACACAGACAGGGGCATTCCTGTGCCGTTTCAGAAAGTTCATGGAAATACGAATCACTGATGCATTTTGTTCATGTCTTATGATTGACTTGGGCAAATGAATGCGTTTTCTAACAAGTTGAATAGATTTAGTTGATTTCTTACTAAGTTCAATAAATGTTTGAATATTGTTGAATTTCGGTTTAATGTCTGGATTCCGTGATTCGGTCCGCAACGCCTATTTTATAGGGCCCTAGTCAATGAACTTGTCATAAATCAACATAGGATATGCCCTCTTCCCCCCCCCCCCCAACAAGACTCATATATATATATATATATATTGGAAATGTAAGCAGGGGTTGAGCTTCTTCAGTTTGTGTCACAAAGTGGATACGTTTCTGTGTCCCTTTCAGAGTGAATGACACATTGACTTTATATAGTGTACCAAGAGTTGTTCCCTCGCTTACGGCCATACCAGCCTGAATACGCCCATCCTGATTGGAGAAGTGACGACAGGTGCGAGGTTTGAGCTGTGAGTGAGTGTTTGCTGAAGAGTGTTTGCTCGAGAGCTATTTTTGTTAATTATTTGGATTTCGAAATATATTTTTTGTTTGTTCTTGCAGTTGAATAGTTTTAAGTTTGGTTAGTCTTCCCCCCTTGCAGTTTTGCTGCTTGGGGGAGAGTTTTTTTCTTTTCGGATTCTTTTTTTGAATCACTATGACGGACAACATGGAAATGACAAACGGAATGGACAAAGACAACGAAAGGGCGCAACGGAAGAAAAATGAAGATAAAGAAGGAATGAAATATGGCAAAGAATACACGGTGGCAATTGAGTTGGTAGGAGAAGACAAAGTGACGACAATGGAACTACTACGAGCAATTAAGGAGGGGTGTGGAGAGGTGGTGGGATGCCGAATGAAAGGAGAAAAGAAGTATGAAGTTACGATGAGAAACGGAAAAGGAAAAGAACGTTTAATGGATGGAATATGGATAAAGGACACCAGGATTTTGGCGAGAGATGTTAATGTGAAGGAATTGGTGAGTCTTTTATGAATCTCCCAGTATATGTAGAAGATGGTGTGATACTGGGCAAGCTGAGTAGCTGGGGAGTGGAAGCCGTTTCGGAGATAAGGAGGAGAGTTTGGCCAGGAACGGAGGTGGTTGATGGGACACGTTTTTGCAAAGTCAAGTTCACAGAAAAAGTGACATCATTGCCTTACTCTACAAGAATTGAGACGTTGGAGGGAGCAGAATATTTTAGGGTCCTTCATGACAAACAGGTCAGAGTGTGTCGTTTGTGTATTCAACCCGGCCACATAGTTAAAGACTGCCCTGAATTTAAGTGTTTCAAATGTGGCAAGCAAGGACACTATGCGAGAGAATGTGTCGGAGAGAAGGAAAGGAATTTCTGTGGTGGATGCAGAAAGAGATTGGCGGAGTGCAACTGTGGAGAGGTTATGGCTGAAGAGGGGAGTCAAGCACTATTCGAGGAAGCAGGTGTATTGTCGCAAGAAGGAGAAGAAGATGGAGGAGAGGACGTGGTGGAGAGTGGAGAGACGGAGGAAGGAAGAAGAGAGAAGGACCAGAAGATGAATGAAATTGGGAGTAGTATGGACTCAGAAATAAGAAGAGGGAGTTTTCAGGAGGAGGGGGGGAGTGGACTGGGGGGAAGCACGGGGGACTCACAGGTTTTGGGGGATAGCACAGTACTAACAAGTACCTCGGGGGGTGAAGAAATGGAGAGGGGTTCGAGTTTGAGAACAATAACAGAAACGACAACGACGGCTATACATGAGACGGAGATGAACACGGGGAGCACAACGATGACAATACCAGAGACGGAGATGAACATGGGGAGCACAACGGATGAGGGTGACAAGAAGTTGAGTTGGCTGGATAACATGGACTTGGAGGAGATATCGGACACGGATGATGGAGAAAAGAGTGAAAGAACGAGGGAAGGATACAGGAAGAGGAAAGCGGGGGGAAGAGGGAGAGGGAAAGGGGGGAAGAGGAAAGAAACTGGATAACAGGTAGAGGATAATGAAATTATATTTTATTATTTTATTATTTATTAGAATGGTAAATATAATGTCAATAAATGCAAATGGTTTGAGAACAATGGGAAAATTTAATAGAATAGTACAAATGAAGAATTCAGATATTTTATGTATTCAAGAGACGCACTGGGATAATGCATGTGTTTTAGGAGTTAATAAAATATGGAGGGATTTTATTTATGTTAACAATGGCAGGGGAAATTCAAGTGGGGTTGCAATTTTATTAAGGAAGGATGTAGTAGAAAATGTGAAGAAGATATATAATGATAATAATGGGAGGATTTTAATTTTGGATTTTGAATATATGAATAGGGTTTTTAGGATTATAAATATTTATGCGCCGAATAATGAGATAGAGCGAAATAATTTATTTTTAGAAGTAGGGAAATGGTGTAAGGGTAACTGTATTTTAGTAGGGGATTTTAATGTAAAAATGAATAGATTAGATATGAAAAGGGGAGCTATTTTTTAGAAATGACGTATCTAGGGGGGTCTTAAGGAAGATTATGTTTGAAAACAGTTTGATTGATATATAGAGGGAGGAGAATCCGAATAAGAGAGGAATTTCTAGAAGGCAGGTGGTTTTAGGGGAGTTGAAACAGACGCGAATAGATCTGGTTTTAGTAAATGAGGGTTTAAGGAATTTTATGAAAGAAATTAAGTATGTTTTTACAGCTTTTAGTGATCATGCGGCGGTGGTATTTTCTTGTGGAGTAAGGACACATACTAAATCTGGTGGGCTGTGGTGTTTAAATAATAGCTTGCTAGAGGAGGAAAATTATATTGAGATGATATCAGAATGTATTGGGGAGGCCAAAAGACAACAGTTAATGGAGGTGAATATGGGGTTGTGGTGGGAGGAGCTGAAAACCAAATGTAAGGAATTGACTATAAAATATGCTGTTAAGAGGAATTATTTTTTGAAAAAGAAGGAGAGGGAACTACGTAAGAAGGTTAAACATGAACTTGAGTGTATAGAAAAGGATGAAGGTCATGGGGTGGAGGATTATTTACTGGCTAAGGATGCACTTGATGAATATGAGAAGAAGAAATGTAATGCGGCGATTGTAAGGAGTAGAGTGCAATATGCGATAGAGGGGGAAAGGTGTACTTCATTTTTCTTGAATTTAGAAAAAAGAAGACAAGAGAAGATTTATATTACGGAGTTAATTAATGATAAAGGGGAAAAGGTTAATGATTTGGTGGGGATTCTGGATACGGTCGAGAGATATTATGAATGCTTATTTAAAAAAGAAGAGGTTAATGATTCCTGTATGGATAAGGTGCTTGAACACGTGGATACTAAGTTAACAGAAGGGGAAAAAAACATGTGTGATGAAGATATGAGTCTAACTGACATTAAGGAGGCCATATTAGATGCTAATTGCAATAGGAGTCCGGGGTCTGATGGCCTAACTGCGGAATTTTATAAATCTTTTGCAGATTTGTTGGCTCCAATTTTAAGAAAACTGTATGAATATATTGAAAAGACTCAAGTGGTGCCAGATTCGCTGGCCACAGGAGTTTTAACCATACTGTATAAAAATAAAGGGAGTCGTGTAAATTTGGATAATTATCGACCGTTGACACTTTTAAATTGTGATTATAAGATCTTAGCCAAGGTCTTAGCTAATAGAGTTAAAAAAGTTATGGGAGGAGTAATAGCAGAGACACAAGGATATAGTGTACCAGGGAGGGATATTTCTGACACAGTGGGAACAATAAGGGATGTGATAAAGCATATGGGGGAGGAAGGGGGGTTTGTGATGAGTTTGGATCTAAATAAGGCTTTTGATAGAGTTGATCATTCCTTTTTACTGCGTACACTTGGGAAATTTGGGTTTGGTGAAAGAATGATAGGTTGGATTAGACTACTGAATGGATATGCAAGGAGCAGAGTAAAATGTAATGGGATTTTAACAGATTCTTTTCCTCTGGAGAGATCTGTTAGGCAGGGATGTCCGTTATCAGCTGCTCTTTATAGTTTATCGGTGGAGCCGCTTGCAGCACTGATTAAAGCAAACAAATTAATTCGAGGTATACGGATACCGGATGGGGGGGAGAGTGTTATACAGCAATATGCGGATGATACTACATGTACTGTGATAGATGTTGAAAGTGTGAAGAATGTAATGGAGTGTTTTGAGGTATATGGCAAGGCATCAGGGGCAAAACTTAATATTGAAAAATCTGAAATAATGTATGTGGGGATAGATGAAAAAGTGGACTGTGGATTCCCTTTCAAAAAGGCTGAAGGTTATATAAAGACTTTAGGGGTGGTTTTGGGGGTGGATAAAGAAGGGACGAGAGATGAGACATGGACTGGGGTTTTGAATAAAATAAAACATACTCTATCCTATTGGAAGGCAAGAAAACTGTTCTTGAGGGGGAAGGTGGTGGTGATTAATTCTTTGGTGGCATCCAAATGTATCTATGTTCTAGGTTCGTTGGATATGCCACAATGGGTGTTAAAAGAATTCAATGGTTTGGTTACAGATTTCCTATGGGAGGGGAAGGGGACTAGGATTGCAAGGGCAACTCTTATCTCGGATTTAAAGGATGGGGGGTTGAAATTGGTGGATTTGGATGTGAAGAGAAAAGCAATGAGAATAAAAACTGTGCAAAAATACTTATATGGGGAGGTAGATTATGGATGGAAAAGGTTTTTTAAACATTTTTTGTACAGAAGTGGGGGTTGTGAAGAAAGTGGATTATTGATGTCATGGAAGAAGGATATGTTGGAGGGTTTGCCTGAGTTCTATAAAGAGGTGTTCTTGGCATGGGGGGAATTTCTTCCTAAGATTGAGTACACATGTACAAATAAGGACAACATATTTAATCAGCCTGTGTTTTTGAATCCGAAAATAGAGAGTGGTGGGAAGGTGCTGTACAACAAAATGTTCATGAAGGCTGGGTTAATATTGGTAAAATATTTTCTTTATGAGGTTATACCGGGGTTTTTAAGGGGGCAGGCAATTCTGGATACTGTGTGGGAGGTTGATGATACAGTGGAGAGAAAATTAGTATTGCAGATATACGAAAGAATTAAATTATGCATTCCGGGTGAGTGGATAAAAGTGATAAATGGGGAGGGGGAATATGAGGACTTGTATGTGCTGCCAAGTCTCTATGTGGGTAAAGGATCGGGGAAACAAGTTTTATCAAAAGTAACACAGAAAAGATTGTACAAGTGTATGTTGAAGTCTGTGTGTGTGAGGCCTGCGGCTGAGAGGATGTGGAGAAAAATGTTTATTGATTTGGATGTTTCTTTGATGTGGGAGAATTTGGTTTTGTTTGGGAATAAACGAAATTGTGAGAACATGGATTTTATGATACGGCATAATCGGATATACACAAATATTATTTTACATCAGATAAACCGCGATGTACGGCGGGAATGTGATGTGTGTATGATGAAGCCAGAGTCTTTATTGCATTTATTTGTTGAATGTCCAAGTCTGACAGGTTTTTTTAAGGAAGTAAAAATTTTGTTGTGGAGGCACTGGAGAAAAGAGTTTTTAGAAAGTTTTGTATGGGATAGGTTAATATTATTTGGAGTAATGGGGAAATGTTTGGGTGTGAATGTGTACCTGTTGAATATTGTTTTGAGTTTTGTGAGGTATGCAATTTACTGTAGAAGGAATATGAAACATTTTGAAGGGAAAAAGGTGAATGTCTGGGTAATCTTTAAAGCAGGTTTAAGAAAGCAGGTGGAATTAATGTATAATGCAAAACTAGAGAAATTTGAAAGTATGTTTATAAAGGGGAGTACTTTAGTGTCTATGGAGGAGGGAGGAGGGGGAGTTAGGGTTAACTTCTGAAATGGAGTAAGTCTAATGTCTATATTAGATTATGTATTTTATGTTGATTAGTGAATAAGGATGGTGTAATTATGGGATGGAAGATTTTGATGAACATTTTGTTGAGGGGTGTGGGTTGTTTGCAAAGGTGGATGGTGGAGGAATCACTTATAATTTTTGAAAGAATTATTTTGAATATTTTCTTTGTTTATTTTTATTTGATAGGGGGTGGCTTTTATCTGCCTATTTTGTGGGTGGAATTTGTTATGTCTTAGTCATGTCTGAGTTTTTTTTGTATTTTTATTTCTTTGGGTTCTTTGATTTGATAGGGGGTGAATTGTTCACCTGCCTATGTTAGGATAGTGTCTTCTGTATTGTTCATTGTAATATTGTACTGTAAATATTGTAAAAAATTGAATTTTTTGATAATAAAAAGAGAAAAAAAAAATACGTCCGATCTCGGAAGCTAAGCAGGGTCGGGCCTGGTTAGTACTTGGATGGGAGACCGCCTGGGAATACCAGGTGCTGTAAGCTTTTTGTCCCAGTAGAGCGTGCTCTTGCGTCATGGAGCAACTGCTTTTTATTTATCACCCTAATAATATCATGGATTGTTATTGGACTAAATGCAGTTTGTGTGCTGCCCTGCCCTGATCAAATCAAATCAAATAATGGACAGTGCGTTTCCCTCAAAATATAGGCAGTACATGCAGCCTTTGTTTTTAGTCTAGGAGACAGTCAATGTCTGTAGTCCATTAGGGCACTATACAATCCCTTCAATGTTTTGCCTGATTCCGTAAATTCCCAAGTTCCCTTTTCTCCGTTTAGATTTCCCCGTTGACCGTTTGTCCCTGTTTTGGCAGGTTTTCGCTCTCAAAAGTACACCTTTTTAATAGCAAAACAGCACAATTGGATGTTCTATGTCCACAACAATGTTTAAACCCTATCAGGTGACCATTTGTGAGGTCTGGGAAAAATTTAAGACATTTAGATGTTGGGGTGTAGTTACCCTTAAATGCAAGCATGCACCAGGAAGAGACCTTTGTTTGGTTAAGCGGTGTTGCTGTAGAACAAATGGCAACTGGAGTGATGCAAATGATCACAGTATAATTCTGCCATGCAGGCATAGGCTACTTTGTAGTTAACATTTACTTGCGAAGGTTTTGGGGAAAGCCATTCCTTCCCTACCAGAAGAAGGTTATCATAAGCATCATCGCTAACGGCTACACAAAGTGTAGACATACGCACGCACCGCACACATGCACACAGACAGGGGCATTCCTGTGCCGTTTCAGAAAGTTCATGGAAATACGAATCACTGATGCATTTTTTTCATGTCTTATGATTGACTTGGGCAAATGAATGCGTTTTCTAACAAGTTGAATAGATTTAGTTGATTTCTTACTAAGTTCAATAAATGTTTGAATATTGTTGAATTTCGGTTTAATGTCTGGATTCCGTGATTCGGTCCGCAACGCCTATTTTATAGGGCCCTAGTCAATGAACTTGTCATAAATCAACATAGGATATGCCCTCTTCCCCCCCCCCCCAACAAGACTCAAATATATATATATATATTGGAAATGTAAGCAGGGGTTGAGCTTCTTCAGTTTGTGTCACAAAGTGGATACGTTTCTGTGTCCCTTTCAGAGTGAGTGACACATTGACTTTATATAGTGTACCAAGAGTTGTTTCATCGCTTACGGCCATACCATCCTGAATACGCCCGATCTCGTCCGATCTCGGAAGCTAAGCAGGGTCGGGCCTGGTTAGTACTTGGATGGGAGAACGCCTGGGAATACCAGGTGCTGTAAGTTTTTTGTCCCAGTAGAGCTTGCTCTTGTGTCATGGAGCAACTGCTTTTTATTTATCACCCTAATAATATCATTGATTGTTATTGGACTAAATGCAGTTTGTGTGCTGCCCTGCCCTGATCAAATCAAATCAAATAATGGACAGTGCGTTTCCCTCAAAATATAGGCAGTACATGCAGCCTTTGTTTTTAGTCTAGGAGACAGTCAATGTCTGTAGTCCATTAGGGCACTATACAATCCCTTCAATGTTTTGCCTGATTCCGTTAATTCCCAAGTTCCCTTTTCTCCGTTTAGATTTCCCCGTTGACCGTTTGTCCCTGTTTTGGCAGGTTTTCGCTCTCAAAAGTACACCTTTTTAATAGCAAAACAGCACAATTGGATGTTCTATGTCCACAACAATGTTTAAACCCTATCAGGTGACCATTTGTGAGGTCTGGGAAAAATGTAAGACATTTAGATGTTGGGGTGTAGTTACCCTTAAATGCAAGCATGCACCAGGAAGAGACCTTTGTTTGGTTAAGCGGTGTTGCTGTAGAACAAATGGCAACTGGAGTGATGCAAATGATCACGGTATAATTCTGCCAGGCAGGCATAGCCTACTTTGTAGTTAACATTTACTTGCGAAGGTTTTGGGGAAAGCCATTCCTTCCCTACCAGAAGAAGGTTATCATTAGCATCATCGCTAACGGCTACACAAAGTGTAGACATACGCGCGCACCGCACACATGCACACAGACAGGGGCATTCCTGTGCCGTTTCAGAAAGTTCATGGAAATACGAATCACTGATGCATTTTGTTCATGTCTTATGATTGACTTGGGCAAATGAATGCGTTTTCTAACAAGTTGAATAGATTTAGTTGATTTCTTACTAAGTTCAATAAATGTTTGAATATTGTTGAATTTCGGTTTAATGTCTGGATTCCGTGATTCGGTCCGCAACGCCTATTTTATAGGGCCCTAGTCAATGAACTTGTCATAAATCAACATAGGATATGCCCTCTCCCCCCCCCCCCAACAAGACTCAAATATATATATATATATATTGGAAATGTAAGCAGGGGTTGAGCTTCTTCAGTTTGTGTCACAAAGTGGATACGTTTCTGTGTCCCTTTCAGAGTGAGTGACACATTGACTTTATATAGTGTACCAAGAGTTGTTCCCTCGCTTACGGCCATACCAGCCTGAATACGCCCGATCTCGTCCGATTTCGGAAGCTAAGCAGGGTCGGGCCTGGTTATTACTTGGATGGGAGACCGCCTGGGAATACCAGGTGCTGTAAGCTTTTTGTCCCAGTAGAGCGTGCTCTTGTGTCATGGAGCAACTGCTTTTTATTTATCACCCTAATAATATCATGGATTGTTATTGGACTAAATGCAGTTTGTGTGCTGCCCTGCCCTGATCAAATCAAATCAAATAATGGACAGTGCGTTTCCCTCAAAATATTGGCAGTACATGCAGCCTTTGTTTTTAGTCTAGGAGACAGTCAATGTCTGTAGTCCATTAGGGCACTATACAATCCCTTCAATGTTTTGCCTGATTCCGTTAATTCCCAAGTTCCCTTTTCTCCGTTTAGATTTCCCCGTTGACCGTTTGTCCCTGTTTTGGCAGGTTTTCGCTCTCAAAAGTACACCTTTTTAATAGCAAAACAGCACAATTGGATGTTCTATGTCCACAACAATGTTTAAACCCTATCAGGTGACCATTTGTGAGGTCTGGGAAAAATGTAAGACATTTAGATGTTGGGGTGTAGTTACCCTTAAATGCAAGCATGCACCAGGAAGAGACCTTTGTTTGGTTAAGCGGTGTTGCTGTAGAACAAATGGCAACTGGAGTGATGCAAATGATCACGGTATAATTCTGCCATGCAGGCATAGGCTACTTTGTAGTTAACATTTACTTGCGAAGGTTTTGGGGAAAGCCATTCCTTCCCTACCAGAAGAAGGTTATCATTAGCATCATCGCTAACGGCTACACAAAGTGTAGACATACGCGCGCACCGCACACATGCACACAGACAGGGGCATTCCTGTGCCGTTTCAGAAAGTTCATGGAAATACGAATCACTGATGCATTTTGTTCATGTCTTATGATTGACTTGGGCAAATGAATGCGTTTTCTAACAAGTTGAATAGATTTAGTTGATTTCTTACTAAGTTCAATAAATGTTTGAATATTGTTGAATTTCGGTTTAATGTCTGGATTCCGTGATTCGGTCCGCAACGCCTATTTTATAGGGCCCTAGTCAATGAACTTGTCATAAATCAACATAGGATATGCCCTCTTCCCCCCCCCCAACAAGACTCAAATATATATATATATATATTGGAAATGTAAGCAGGGGTTGAGCTTCTTCAGTTTGTGTCACAAAGTGGATACGTTTCTGTGTCCCTTTCAGAGTGAGTGACACATTGACTTTATATAGTGTACCAAGAGTTGTTCCCTCGCTTACGGCCATACCAGCCTGAATACGTCCGATCTCGTCCGATCTCAGAAGCTAAGCAGGGTCGGGCCTGGTTAGTACTTGGATGGGAGACCGCCTGGGAATACCAGGTGCTGTAAGCTTTTTGTCCCAGTAGAGCGTGCTCTTGTGTCATGGAGCAACTGCTTTTTATTTATCACCCTAATAATATCATGGATTGTTATTGGACTAAATGCAGTTTGTGTGCTGCCCTGCCCTGATCAAATCAAATCAAATAATGGACAGTGCGTTTCCCTCAAAATATAGGCAGTACATGCAGCCTTTGTTTTTAGTCTAGGAGACAGTCAATGTCTGTAGTCCATTAGGGCACTATACAATCCCTTCAATGTTTTGCCTGATTCCGTTAATTCCCAAGTTCCCTTTTCTCCGTTTAGATTTCCCCGTTGACCGTTTGTCCCTGTTTTGGCAGGTTTTCGCTCTCAAAAGTACACCTTTTTAATAGCAAAACAGCACAATTGGATGTTCTATGTCCACAACAATGTTTAAACCCTATCAGGTGACCATTTGTGAGGTCTGGGAAAAATGTAAGACATTTAGATGTTGGGGTGTAGTTACCCTTAAATGCAAGCATGCACCAGGAAGAGACCTTTGTTTGGTTAAGCGGTGTTGCTGTAGAACAAATGGCAACTGGAGTGATGCAAATGATCACGGTATAATTCTGCCATGCAGGCATAGGCTACTTTGTAGTTAACATTTACTTGCGAAGGTTTTGGGGAAAGCCATTCCTTCCCTACCAGAAGAAGGTTATCATTAGCATCATCGCTAACGGCTACACAAAGTGTAGACATACGCGCGCACCGCACACATGCACACAGACAGGGGCATTCCTGTGCCGTTTCAGAAAGTTCATGGAAATACGAATCACTGATGCATTTTGTTCATGTCTTATGATTGACTTGGGCAAATGAATGCGTTTTCTAACAAGTTGAATAGATTTAGTTGATTTCTTACTAAGTTCAATAAATGTTTGAATATTGTTGAATTTCGGTTTAATGTCTGGATTCCGTGATTCGGTCCGCAACGCCTATTTTATAGGGCCCTAGTCAATGAACTTGTCATAAATCAACATAGGATATGCCCTCTTCCCCCCCCCCAACAAGACTCAAATATATATATATATATATTGGAAATGTAAGCAGGGGTTGAGCTTCTTCAGTTTGTGTCACAAAGTGGATACGTTTCTGTGTCCCTTTCAGAGTGAGTGACACATTGACTTTATATAGTGTACCAAGAGTTGTTCCCTCGCTTACGGCCATACCAGCCTGAATATGTCAGATCTCGTCCGATCTCGGAAGCTAAGCAGGGTCGGGCCTGGTTAGTACTTGGATGGGAGACCGCCTGGGAATACCAGGTGCTGTAAGCTTTTTGTCCCAGTAGAGCGTGCTCTTGTGTCATGGAGCAACTGCTTTTTATTTATCACCCTAATAATATCATGGATTGTTATTGGACTAAATGCAGTTTGTGTGCTGCCCTGCCCTGATCAAATCAAATCAAATAATGGACAGTGCGTTTCCCTCAAAATATAGGCAGTACATGCAGCCTTTGTTTTTAGTCTAGGAGACAGTCAATGTCTGTAGTCCATTAGGGCACTATACAATCCCTTCAATGTTTTGCCTGATTCCGTTAATTCCCAAGTTCCCTTTTCTCCGTTTAGATTTCCCCGTTGACCGTTTGTCCCTGTTTTGGCAGGTTTTCGCTCTCAAAAGTACACCTTTTTAATAGCAAAACAGCACAATTGGATGTTCTATGTCCACAACAATGTTTAAACCCTATCAGGTGACCATTTGTGAGGTCTGGGAAAAATGTAAGACATTTAGATGTTGGGGTGTAGTTACCCTTAAATGCAAGCATGCACCAGGAAGAGACCTTTGTTTGGTTAAGCGGTGTTGCTGTAGAACAAATGGCAACTGGAGTGATGCAAATGATCACGGTATAATTCTGCCAGGCAGGCATAGGCTACTTTGTAGTTAACATTTACTTGCAAAGGTTTTGGGGAAAGCCATTCCTTCCCTACCAGAAGAAGGTTATCATTAGCATCATCGCTAACGGCTACACAAAGTGTAGACATACGCGCGCACCGCACACATGCACACAGACAGGGGCATTCCTGTGCCGTTTCAGAAAGTTCATGGAAATACGAATCACTGATGCATTTTGTTCATGTCTTATGATTGACTTGGGCAAATGAATGCGTTTTCTAACAAGTTGAATAGATTTAGTTGATTTCTTACTAAGTTCAATAAATGTTTGAATATTGTTGAATTTCGGTTTAATGTCTGGATTCCGTGATTCGGTCCGCAACGCCTATTTTATAGGGCCCTAGTCAATGAACTTGTCATAAATCAACATAGGATATGCCCTCTTCCCCCCCCCAACAAGACTCAAATATATATATATATATATTGGAAATGTAAGCAGGGGTTGAGCTTCTTCAGTTTGTGTCACAAAGTGGATACGTTTCTGTGTCCCTTTCAGAGTGAGTGACACATTGACTTTATATAGTGTACCAAGAGTTGTTCCCTCGCTTACGGCCATACCAGCCTGAATACGCCCGATCTCGTCCGATCTCGGAAGCTAAGCAGGGTCGGGCCTGGTTAGTACTTGGATGTCGGACCGCCTGGGAATACCAGGTGCTGTAAGCTTTTTGTCCCAGTAGAGCGTGCTCTTGTGTCATGGAGCAACTGCTTTTTATTTATCACCCTAATAATATCATGGATTGTTATTGGACTAAATGCAGTTTGTGTGCTGCCCTGCCCTGATCAAATCAAATCAAATAATGGACAGTGCGTTTCCCTCAAAATATAGGCAGTACATGCAGCCTTTGTTTTTAGTCTAGGAGACAGTCAATGTCTGTAGTCCATTAGGGCACTATACAATCCCTTCAATGTTTTGCCTGATTCCGTTAATTCCCAAGTTCCCTTTTCTCCGTTTAGATTTCCCCGTTGACCGTTTGTCCCTGTTTTGGCAGGTTTTCGCTCTCAAAAGTACACCTTTTTAATAGCAAAACAGCACAATTGGATGTTCTATGTCCACAACAATGTTTAAACCCTATCAGGTGACCATTTGTGAGGTCTGGGAAAAATTTAAGACATTTAGATGTTGGGGTGTAGTTACCCTTAAATGCAAGCATGCACCAGGAAGAGACCTTTGTTTGGTTAAGCGGTGTTGCTGTAGAACAAATGGCAACTGGAGTGATGCAAATGATCACGGTATAATTCTGCCATGCAGGCATAGGTTACTTTGTAGTTAATATTTACTTGCGAAGGTTTTGGGGAAAGCCATTCCTTCCCTACCAGAAGAAGGTTATCATTAGCATCATCGCTAACGGCTACACAAAGTGTAGACATACGCGCGCACCGCACACATGCACACAGACAGGGGCATTCCTGTGCCGTTTCAGAAAGTTCATGGAAATACGAATCACTGATGCATTTTGTTCATGTCTTATGATTGACTTGGGCAAATGAATGCGTTTTCTAACAAGTTGAATAGATTTAGTTGATTTCTTACTAAGTTCAATAAATGTTTGAATATTGTTGAATTTCGGTTTAATGTCTGGATTCCGTGATTCGGTCCGCAACGCCTATTTTATAGGGCCCTAGTCAATGAACTTGTCATAAATCAACATAGGATATGCCCTCTTCCCCCCCCCCCCAACAAGACTCAAATATATATATATATATATTGGAAATGTAAGCAGGGGTTGAGCTTCTTCAGTTTGTGTCACAAAGTGGATACGTTTCTGTGTCCCTTTCAGAGTGAGTGACACATTGACTTTATATAGTGTACCAAGAGTTGTTCCCTCGCTTACGGCCATACCAGCCTGAATACGCCCGATCTCGTCAGATCTCGGAAGCTAAGCAGGGTCGGGCCTGGTTAATACTTGGATGGGAGACCTCCTGGGAATACCAGGTGCTGTAAAAGCATGTAAGAAGCTATGACGTGGACTGATAATCTGCGTTATAGGCTGAGATGTGAAGATGTGAAATATGAAGCTATGATATGGAAAAAAATAAGCTGTGAAGCTATGAGATGTGAAGATGTGATGTGAAATATGAAGCTATGATATGTAAAAATAAGCTGTGAAGCTATGAGATGTGAAATATGAAGCTATGATATGTAAAAATAAGCTGTGAAGCTATGAGATGTGAAGATGTGATGTGAAATATGAAGCTATGATATGTAAAAAAAAATATAAGCTGTAAAAAAAAGCTATGATGGGTTAATTCTTTAAAAAAATAAAAAAAAAAATACGCCCGATCTCGTCCGATCTCGGAAGCTAAGCAGGGTCGGGCCTGGTTAGTACTTGGATAGGAGCCCGCCTGGGAATACCAGGTGCTGTAAGCTTTTTGTCCCAGTAGAGCGTGCTCTTGTGTCATGGAGCAACTGCTTTTTATTTATCACCCTAATAATATCATGGATTGTTATTGGACTAAATGCAGTTTGTGTGCTGCCCTGCCCTGATCAAATCAAATCAAATAATGGACAGTGCGTTTCCCTCAAAATATAGGCAGTACATGCAGCCTTTGTTTTTAGTCTAGGAGACAGTCAATGTCTGTAGTCCATTAGGGCACTATACAATCCCTTCAATGTTTTGCCTGATTCCGTTAATTCCCAAGTTCCCTTTTCTCCGTTTAGATTTCCCCGTTGACCGTTTGTCCCTGTTTTGGCAGGTTTTCGCTCTCAAAAGTACACCTTTTTAATAGCAAAACAGCACAATTGGATGTTCTATGTCCACAACCATGTTTAAACCCTATCAGGTGACCATTTGTGAGGTCTGGGAAAAATGTAAGACATTTAGATGTTGGGGTGTAGTTACCCTTAAATGCAAGCATGCACCAGGAAGAGACCTTTGTTTGGTTAAGCGGTGTTGCTGTAGAACAAATGGCAACTGGAGTGATGCAAATGATCACGGTATAATTCTGCCAGGCAGGCATAGGCTACTTTGTAGTTAACATTTACTTGCGAAGGTTTTGGGGAAAGCCATTCCTTCCCTACCAGAAGAAGGTTATCATTAGCATCATCGCTAACGGCTACACAAAGTGTAGACATACGCGCGCACCGCACACATGCACACAGACAGGGGCGTTCCTGTGCCGTTTCAGAAAGTTCATGGAAATACGAATCACTGATGCATTTTGTTCATGTCTTATGATTGACTTGGGCAAATGAATGCGTTTTCTAACAAGTTGAATAGATTTAGTTGATTTCTTACTAAGTTCAATAAATGTTTGAATATTGTTGAATTTCGGTTTAATGTCTGGATTCCGTGATTCGGTCCGCAACGCCTATTTTATAGGGCCCTAGTCAATGAACTTGTCATAAATCAACATAGGATATGCCCTCTTCCCCCCCCCCCAACAAGACTCAAATATATATATATATATATTGGAAATGTAAGCAGGGGTTGAGCTTCTTCAGTTTGTGTCACAAAGTGGATACGTTTCTGTGTCCCTTTCAGAGTGAGTGACACATTGACTTTATATAGTGTACCAAGAGTTGTTCCCTCGCTTACGGCCATACCAGCCTGAATACGCCCGATCTCGTCCGATCTCGGAAGCTAAGCAGGGTCGGGCCTGGTTAGTACTTGGATGTCGGACCGCCTGGGAATACCAGGTGCTGTAAGCTTTTTGTCCCAGTAGAGCGTGCTCTTGTGTCATGGAGCAACTGCTTTTTATTTATCACCCTAATAATATCATGGATTGTTATTGGACTAAATGCAGTTTGTGTGCTGCCCTGCCCTGATCAAATCAAATCAAATAATGGACAGTGCGTTTCCCTCAAAATATAGGCAGTACATGCAGCCTTTGTTTTTAGTCTAGGAGACAGTCAATGTCTGTAGTCCATTAGGGCACTATACAATCCCTTCAATGTTTTGCCTGATTCCGTTAATTCCCAAGTTCCCTTTTCTCCGTTTAGATTTCCCCGTTGACCGTTTGTCCCTGTTTTGGCAGGTTTTCGCTCTCAAAAGTACACCTTTTTAATAGCAAAACAGCACAATTGGATGTTCTATGTCCACAACAATGTTTAAACCCTATCAGGTGACCATTTGTGAGGTCTGGGAAAAATGTAAGACATTTAGATGTTGGGGTGTAGTTACCCTTAAATGCAAGCATGCACCAGGAAGAGACCTTTGTTTGGTTAAGCGGTGTTGCTGTAGAACAAATGGCAACTGGAGTGATGCAAATGATCACGGTATAATTCTGCCATGCAGGCATAGGTTACTTTGTAGTTAATATTTACTTGCGAAGGTTTTGGGGAAAGCCATTCCTTCCCTACCAGAAGAAGGTTATCATTAGCATCATCGCTAACGGCTACACAAAGTGTAGACATACGCGCGCACCGCACACATGCACACAGACAGGGGCATTCCTGTGCCGTTTCAGAAAGTTCATGGAAATACGAATCACTGATGCATTTTGTTCATGTCTTATGATTGACTTGGGCAAATGAATGCGTTTTCTAACAAGTTGAATAGATTTAGTTGATTTCTTACTAAGTTCAATAAATGTTTGAATATTGTTGAATTTCGGTTTAATGTCTGGATTCCGTGATTCGGTCCGCAACGCCTATTTTATAGGGCCCTAGTCAATGAACTTGTCATAAATCAACATAGGATATGCCCTCTTCCCCCCCCCCCAACAAGACTCAAATATATATATATATATATTGGAAATGTAAGCAGGGGTTGAGCTTCTTCAGTTTGTGTCACAAAGTGGATACGTTTCTGTGTCCCTTTCAGAGTGAGTGACACATTGACTTTATATAGTGTACCAAGAGTTGTTCCCTCGCTTACGGCCATACCAGCCTGAATACGCCCGATCTCGTCTGATCTCGGAAGCTAAGCAGGGTCGGGCCTGGTTAATACTTGGATGGGAGACCTCCTGGGAATACCAGGTGCTGTAAGCTTTTTGTCCCAGTAGAGCGTGCTCTTGTGTCATGGAGCAACTGCTTTTTATTTATCACCCTAATAATATCATGGATTGTTATTGGACTAAATGCAGTTTGTGTGCTGCCCTGCCCTCATCAAATCAAATCAAATAATGGACAGTGCGTTTCCCTCAAAATATAGGCAGTACATGCAGCCTTTGTTTTTAGTCTAGGAGACAGTCAATGTCTGTAGTCCATTAGGGCACTATACAATCCCTTCCATGTTTTGCCTGATTCCGTTAATTCCCAAGTTCCCTTTTCTCCGTTTAGATTTCCCCGTTGACCGTTTGTCCCTGTTTTGGCAGGTTTTCGCTCTCAAAAGTACACCTTTTTAATAGCAAAACAGCACAATTGGATGTTCTATGTCCACAACAATGTTTAAACCCTATCAGGTGACCATTTGTGAGGTCTGGGAAAAATGTAAGACATTTAGATGTTGGGGTGTAGTTACCCTTAAATGCAAGCATGCACCAGGAAGAGACCTTTGTTTGGTTAAGCGGTGTTGCTGTAGAACAAATGGCAACTGGAGTGATGCAAATGATCACGGTATAATTCTGCCATGCAGGCATAGGCTACTTTGTAGTTAACATTTACTTGCGAAGGTTTTGGGGAAAGCCATTCCTTCCCTACCAGAAGAAGGTTATCATTAGCATCATCGCTAACGGCTACACAAAGTGTAGACATACGCGCGCACCGCACACATGCACACAGACAGGGGCATTGCTGTGCCGTTTCAGAAAGTTCATGGAAATACGAATCACTGATGCATTTTGTTCATGACTTATGATTGACTTGGGCAAATGAATGCGTTTTCTAACAAGTTGAATAGATTTAGTTGATTTCTTACTAAGTTCAATAAATGTTTGAATATTGTTGAATTTCGGTTTAATGTCTGGATTCCGTGATTCGGTCCGCAACGCCTATTTTATAGGGCCCTAGTCAATGAACTTGTCATAAATCAACATAGGATATGCCCTCTTCCCCCCCCCCCCAACAAGACTCAAATATATATATATATATATTGGAAATGTAAGCAGGGGTTGAGCTTCTTCAGTTTGTGTCACAAAGTGGATACGTTTCTGTGTCCCTTTCAGAGTGAGTGACACATTGACTTTATATAGTGTACCAAGAGTTGTTCCCTCGCTTACGGCCATACCAGCCTGAATACACCCGATCTCGTCCGATCTCGGAAGCTAAGCAGGGTCGGGACTGGTTAGTACTTGGATGGGAGACCGCCTTTGGAATACCAGGTGCTGTAAGCTTTTTGTCCCAGTAGAGCGTGCTCTTGTGTCATGGAGCAACTGCTTTTTATTTATCACCCTAATAATATCATGGATTGTTATTGGACTAAATGCAGTTTGTGTGCTGCCCTGCCCTGATCAAATCAAATCAAATAATGGACAGTGCGTTTCCCTCAAAATATAGGCAGTACATGCAGCCTTTGTTTTTAGTCTAGGAGACAGTCAATGTCTGTAGTCCATTAGGGCACTATACAATCCCTTCAATGTTTTGCCTGATTCCGTTAATTCCCAAGTTCCCTTTTCTCCGTTTAGATTTCCCCGTTGACCGTTTGTCCCTGTTTTGGCAGGTTTTCGCTCTCAAAAGTACACCTTTTTAATAGCAAAACAGCACAATTGGATGTTCTATGTCCACAACAATGTTTAAACCCTATCAGGTGACCATTTGTGAGGTCTGGGAAAAATGTAAGACATTTAGATGTTGGGGTGTAGTTACCCTTAAATGCAAGCATGCACCAGGAAGAGACCTTTGTTTGGTTAAGCGGTGTTGCTGTAGAACAAATGGCAACTGGAGTGATGCAAATGATCACGGTATAATTCTGCCAGGCAGGCAGTGGCGGCTCCTGAAAAAATTCTCAGGGGGGGCAATTTTTCTGATGATTTAGGTGACCTACACACATTTAAAAAAAGATATGTCCAGCAACAACATGAAGACAGGGGCAGCATATAAGTCAATACTGATATACACATTACTTGCTTCAAAAAGGCCTCATGGTTGAATTGGAAATATGTGCACCTGAGCAAGCAGGAGCTTTTGATAGAGGCTACTGAAAACATTGATGCAAGTTATTGGTAATAAGAAATTTTTATAGACTTCCATATTCTTCCCTCTTGTATAGATTTGTGAAAATGAACAGTGATAGACATTTTGCCTGAAAACAGAATTTGAAAATAATTTCTAGAAAAGGTAAACACAGCTATCTGTATGGCTTTGTAAATATGAACAACCATATTCTGGCCAATTGTATAGATTTGTAAAAAAAATTGTTTACTTTTTTTAAAATGAAAAATAACTATTTTAAACAACATCAACTGTGAACTGATTTGGGCGTGTGTGTGTTAAAGAGACAGACAGGGAGGGACAAAGAGAGAGAGAGGCTACATTACTTGTACTGAAACTGTTCTCTTCTCTCTTTCAATGCAGAAAAGCGGTCAATGACTTTCTCATTGAAATCAGGCATGCTGAGGACTAGTTTACTAGTTACTTTTTAGCTTGCTGCATGATCAAATTCAGCTGATGCGCATAGCAATGCACATAATGGCCTTTCTTGAAATGCTCACGCACCTTTTGCCTTCTCTCGCCTCATCACACTGGCTCCATCGTAAGCTTGCGCAATGAGTTTGACTTTCACGTCGTCGGCAAAAAGACCGTTCAGTCTCTCCAAAAGCACACTGGCGATTGAGACTGAGGTTGATTCCGAGATGGGAAGGAACTCAAAAAAGCGCTCCTGCACTTTGTGGTTGTCTCTTTGATGTGAACTTCTTTCAAAGAGACAATCGAGTTGCACTGAACGCTATAGCCATCTTGATAGTAGTACGTGAATTGATTGATGCTGCTACCCGCTCTTTTCTTAGTTACGTTCATAGTTACGTTACGTATGACGAAAGCGCGTAAGTGCAAGCCCTCAGAAACCCATAGAGATTGTATTGAAAGCTCTGAAATTTGAAAAAAATAGATTTTACATGAGAGGCTATGAGAGACTTCTGGGCGATTTTCAACCTGACTGAAATCGCCCCAAAACGGGCGGGGCCATTTGAAGCACGACTTTAGCCTGATTGGACATTTAGTGGCAGATCAGACCAGACGTCTAGATTACAACACTGATAACTACTGTTAACGTGATATAATTGATTAGAAATAAAATCCCTTCCTTTTCCCGTTTGGCAGTGCGTCGCCCATATCGCCCTATTGAACACACCGCCCCTGCAGGCAGGCATAGGCTACTTTGTAGTTAACATTTACTTGCGAAGGTTTTGGGGAAAGCCATTCCTTCCCTACCAGAAGAAGGTTATCATTAGCATCATCGCTAACGGCTACACAAAGTGTAGACATACGCGCGCACCGCACACATGCACACAGACAGGGGCATTCCTGTGCCGTTTCAGAAAGTTCATGGAAATACGAATCACTGATGCATTTTGTTCATGTCTTATGGTTGACTTGGGCAAATTAATGCGTTTTCTAACGAGTTGAATAGATTTAGTTGATTTCTTACTAAGTTCAATAAATGTTTGAATATTGTTGAATTTCGGTTTAATGTCTGGATTCCGTGATTCGGTCCGCAACGCCTATTTTATAGGGCCCTAGTCAATGAACTTGTCATAAATCAACATAGGATATGCCCTCTCCCCCCCCCCCCAACAAGACTCAAATATATATATATATATATTGGAAATGTAAGCAGGGGTTGAGCTTCTTCAGTTTGTGTCACAAAGTGGATACGTTTCTGTGTCCCTTTCAGAGTAAGTGACACATTGACTTTATATAGTGTACCAAGAGTTGTTCCCTCGCTTACGGCCATACCAGCCTGAATATGCCCGATCTCGTCCGATCTAGGATGCTAAGCAGGGTCGGGCCTGGTTAGTACTTTGATGGGAGACCGCCTGGGAATACCAGGTGCTGTAAGCTTTTTGTCCCAGTAGAGCGTGCTCTTGTGTCATGGAGCAACTGCTTTTTATTTATCACCCTAATAATATCATGGATTGTTATTGGACTAAATGCAGTTTGTGTGCTGCCCTGCCCTGATCAAATCAAATCAAATAATGGACAGTGCGTTTCCCTCAAAATATAGGCAGTACATGCAGCCTTTGTTTTTAGTCTAGGAGACAGTCAATGTCTGTAGTCCATTAGGGCACTATACAATCCCTTCAATGTTTTGCCTAATTCCCAAGTTCCCTTTTCTCCGTTTAGATTTCCCCGTTGACCGTTTGTCCCTGTTTTGGCAGGTTTTCGCTCTAAAAAGTACACCTTTTTAATAGCAAAACAGCACAATTGGATGTTCTATGTCCACAACAATGTTTAAACCCTATCAGGTGACCATTTGTGAGGTCTGGGAAAAATGTAAGACATTTAGATGTTGGGGTGTAGTTACCCTTAAATGCAAGCATGCACCAGGAAGAGACCTTTGTTTGGTTAAGCGGTGTTGCTGTAGAACAAATGGCAACTGGAGTGATGCAAATGATCACGGTATAATTCTGCCAGGCAGGCATAGGCTACTTTGTAGTTAACATTTACTTGCGAAGGTTTTGGGGAAAGCCATTCCTTCCCTACCAGAAGAAGGTTATCATTAGCATCATCGCTAACGGCTACACAAAGTGTAGACATACGCGCGCACCGCACACATGCACACAGACAGGGGCATTCCTGTGCCGTTTCAGAAAGTTCATGGAAATACGAATCACTGATGCATTTTGTTCATGTCTTATGATTGACTTGGGCAAATGAATGCGTTTTCTAACAAGTTGAATAGATTTAGTTGATTTCTTACTAAGTTCAATAAATGTTTGAATATTGTTGAATTTCGGTTTAATGTCTGGATTCAGGGGGGCGCTGTTGGAAGCCAAGGATGTAGCACGCGTCTCCCTATCGCTCCTGAGTTAGTGACCAAATTTATATATTTAACTTTGCAAAATTGCATACATTTCTGTTTCCCCAGGCGTCTGAAGAGACCCATAAACAACTCAGTTCAAGTTTAATAAATTTAAATTCGTAATGACATCAACCCGGCCAAAAACAGAGTCTGCAAGAGCAGGCCGCAGCAAGCCTGCAACTTCTCCCGACTCACCCCCGCCACCGAACGCTGCCAATGCCGGCCCCACGGAAACACTGACTGTGGAGATGCTGCAATCCGTGATAGGCACCCTCAAAACCGACATTTTCGGAAAAATTGACTGTCTCTCTACCAATCTCAGGTCAGAGATATCAACGATCAAAGACGAGCTTAAAAAATCTATCGAGAGTATACAGAATAAGCTCGACGCACATGGGGTGACTTTATCGGATTTGGAGCGAGGTGCTACAGACCACAGCACTCGCATTAGCGAGCTAGAGGCTAACGTCGGCTCATTGACAACTAGGGTGGCATTCCTCGATAATAGATGCGAAGATATGGAAAGTAGAATGCGGAGGAACAACATTCGTCTACTGGGAATACCGGAGGGAGTGGAGGGCCCAAGGCCCACGGAGTACATGGCCCAGCTACTTCAGGAGCTGCTCGGGCTAGAGGAGAAGCCATTGCTAGACCGGGCTCACCGCACTCTGCGTAGCCGACCCAGGGATGGAGAACCCCCGCGACCATTTGTCATCAGGGTGCATTTCTTTCACGTCCGCAACGACATACTGAGAAGATCGGGAGAAGCATCCCCTCTTCTACATAAGGGTAAAAGAGTCTCGATATTTGCGGACTACACAACAGCTGTGGCTAAGAGGCGGGCTAGCTTTGGAGCTGTGAAACGCCAACTACACGCCTGCCCGGGCGTGAAGTTCGGCCTCATCTACCCTGCGGTTTTGAGACTGACTTTACCGGACGGCTCCATGCACAGATTCGAGGACCCGGCTATAGCGGCAGATTTCATCAACAAGAACGTGAAAGCGGCTGTTGTACCGCATGGTGTGTAACAAATGGTTGGCTGGCTGGTCTTCCTAGCAGGCTAGTTAGCAGGCCGAATGGGTGACTAACGAAGCCATCTTTGCTGGGTTCATCGACATATGAATGTCATTCTCTTTTTTATCTCTTTATTTCCAGCCCAGGTTTGCCGCCTCTAATGCCAATATCTGGGGGTCTGCATGGCTGTTTCAGTTTGATCATTTACCATCTGCGTCGAGGTTAAACCTCTCTTAATCGAGGATAGTTTTCCTTAGACTCTGTTGGGGACCATTCTATCCATGTTTGGCTTACTCTAGTTAAATGGTCACTAATCTTAGGTAGCACAGAGTAAGAGTTATCATGCTTAGCTCTAAACTTTCTTTGTATTTAGGGTTTTGCTTGCATCTCATTTGGGGAGATGCTTCGGCAAGGGCGGGTGTGAGGGAAGGGTTTGTTCACTCTCTATTTGTATATAGTTTGTATATGTTTTTTGTGCCTCTTCGCTTGTCTTTGTTTTTTACATTTGCGCTTTTAGGTTCAGCTAAGATCTTCAGTTTACATTGTACCTTGTCCTTTACACATCCTCTCTCTCTCTTAAGATATGACTCAGCCTAGTGTAGCCCATACTGCTGGAGGGAATGGCTTTAATTTTCTTACTTGGAACTGCAGGGGCATAAATAACCCAGTTAAACGTAGTAAGGTGCTACACCATCTTCATCATTTGAAAGCTCACATCATCTTTCTCCAAGAAACTCATCTGAAGGTATCACAACACTCAAGTCTTAGGTGCAGATGGGTGGGTCAGGTGTTCCATTCCTCATTTCAGAGTAAGGCGAGAGGGGTGGCTATTTTACTTCACAGATCGGTACCTTTTACATGTTCTAAGGTGATCGCAGACCCCCATGGTAGATATATAATTGTCAGTGGTAGGCTGCTCAATACAAAGGTTCTTCTTGTTAATATCTATGCTCCTAATTGGGACAATGGTGATTTTTTCAAATCGGTTTTCTCTACACTCCCAGATATGTCCACCCATATGTTGATTTTAGGAGGTGACTTTAACTGTTGGTTAGACCCACAATTGGATCGATCCTCCACTAAACCTACCACCTTATCAACCTCAGCTAGAGTTGTTCGAACCTTTATGTCTGAATTCGCAGTCTCAGATCCTTGGAGAATGGTTAATCCAGCTGGGAAAGCATACTCTTTTTTCTCATCGGTTCACCACACTTTTACGCGCATAGACTACTTCCTTGTTGATGACCGGCTCCTCCACTCCATATCTTCATGTTCATATAACCCAATTGTTGTATCTGACCACGCCCCTGTTACTATGGAAGTAGCTTTTCAAAATGTTGACAATCAGTGACCGCCTTGGCGACTAAAAACTCAACTGCTCAGTAATGAACACTTTGTCAATTTTGTTTTGAGTCAAATCGACTTTTTCATGATTACAAATAGAACCCCAAACATCTCTGCGTCTACTCTCTGGGAAACTTTGAAAGCTTATATCAGAGGTGAAATTATCTCCTACACCGCACATGAGAACAAATTGAAAAGGCATAGGTTATCTATGTTAACACGCTGTATTGCCCAATTAGATGACATTTATGCCGTTTCACCATCCCCGGATATTTATAAGGAACGTTTAACTCTGCAAGCAGAATTTGACACACTATTAACAGACCAGGTTACTGAAATGCTTGTCAAGTCTAGGAGCACTTACTATGAACAAGGAGATAAAGCCAGTAAATTATTAGCTCACAAGTTACGTCAACTATCATCATCATCTCAGATTACAAAAATTCGTACATCATCTGGGATATCATTAGATCCTGGGGGGATCAATGAGGAGTTCAAGAGATTTTACCAGTCTCTATATACCTCTGAAAGTAAAGCGGATACACTGGAATTTGATGATTTCTTCCACTCACTTTCTGTGCCTTCGGTCGGCCGGGATTTGGTTAAAAAATTAGAGCAGCCGATCACTGTTGAAGAACTGTCTAACGCTGTCAAATCCCTTCAATCTGGGAGAAGCCCAGGGCCTGATGGCTACTCGACAGAGTTTTATAAAAAGTTTATCTCCAAAATAGCCCCTATTCTAATTGAAATGTACAATGATGCATTTGTAAATGGTGCTCTCCCACATACTCTCACTCAAGCAACCATCTGTGTTATTCTTAAAAAAAACAAAGACCCTCTTGACTGTGCATCATACCGTCCAATTAGCCTGCTAAATGTGGACTATAAAATTCTAGCCAAAATTCTGGCAACGCGGCTAGAAACAGTCCTCCCATCAATTATCTCTCCGGATCAAACAGGATTTATAAAAAATAGACACTCATTCTTCAATCTCCGAAGATTATTTAATATTATATACAATCCTTCTGTCGACAATACCTCTGAAGCCATTATATCCCTGGACGCGGAGAAAGCGTTTGATCGGGTGGAATGGAAATACCTTTTTTACACTCTAAATAAATTTGGCTTTGGCTCCAAATTCATGACCTGGATAAAACTTCTGTACTCATCCCCCCAAGCCTCTGTCAGGACTAATAACACTCAATCAGATCGCTTCCCTCTGCAAAGATCGACACGTCAGGGTTGCCCTTTAAGTCCCTTACTGTTTGCCCTCGCCATAGAGCCACTTGCAATAGCACTTCGCTCCAACCCCCTCATCAAAGGCATAGTCAGATACGGGCACGAACACAAACTGTCTTTATATGCAGATGATTTATTAATATACACATCCAATCTTTCTGTCTCTGTCCCTGCTGCCCTTGCCACTTTCGCATCCTTCGGTCACTTATCAGGGTATAAACTAAATCTCAGTAAAAGTGAATTGATGCCACTTAACATGGCTGCAAAAAAATCCCCTTTACATAACTTGCCATTTAAAATAGCTCACAGTAGTTTTATTTATCTCGGGGTACATGTCACAATTAGGTTTGAAAACCTTTTTCAAGCCAACTTTGCTCCTCTCTTAACCCGTACTAAGGACGATTTGGAACGGTGGTCTTTGCTACACCTCTCCTTAGTTGCTAGAATTAACTCTATTAAAATGAATACTCTCCCTAAATTCTTATACCTCTATCAGTGCCTTCCAATATTTCTACCCAATACATTTTTCAAAAAGATCGACGGCCTAATTCTACCCTTTATATGGGACAAAAAGCCTCCTAGGATGCGAAAACAGCTCTTGCAGCGGCCCAAACCAGACGGCGGTCTAGCTCTACCAGATTTCAGATTCTATTATTGGGCCGCTAACCTTAGGATCATTCAGTACTGGTTGCAGAGCAGAGTGATATTCCCACCCCCAACTTGGCTGGAGATGGAGGCTGCCTCGTCTACACCGGCATCATTGTCTTCCCTCGCTCACTCCTCTGTTACAGGCCCTTACTCCTCCTTCACCAATAATATATGTGTCAAAACAACATTGAAGATCTGTAATCAATTTAGGCGCCACTTTGGGTTTCAAACAACCTCTTCCTTGGCTCCGGTAGCCTCAAACCCAGCTTTTCCCCCATCTATGATTGATGGTGCTTTCTCAACATGGTCTAATCTCGGTATTAAAAGATTCAGAGATCTGTATACTAACAATACATTTAGTACGTTTCAACAATTATCAGCTAAATTTGGTCTCCCCAGACATCATTTTTTTAGGTTCTTACAAGTCCGGAGTTATGTCCGCAGCATAGATCCAGGATTCCCCAACCTTTCTGGTGGAACACAGTTCGACACATTTCTCACCCCACTTCCTAATCAGAAAGGCACATTGTCAATAATCTATAGTCAAATTTGCTCACTACAAGCCATCTCATTAAACAATATCAAATCCTCTTGGGAGGAGGAACTGGGTGAGGAAATATCTGATGAACTATGGGAAGGGGCACTCAAAAGGGTACATAGCTCTTCTATTTGCGCTCGACACGGCCTCATCCAATGCAAACTCATTCATAGGGCCCACTGGACCAAAGCAAGACTATCAAAAATTTACAAGGATGTGAACCCTAATTGTGTTCGATGTAACCAGTCCCCTGCTAATCATGTGCACATGTTTTGGTGCTGCCCATCTCTTGTTGGTTTCTGGAAAGACATCTTTAACACACTCTCAGAATTAAGCGGCACACAGATCGAGCCAGACCCTCTCATTGCATTATTTGGAGTTTCCTTACCCACAATACAATTGACCAAAATGAATAAGGATGTAATTGCCTTTGTCACGTTGTTAGCGAGACGATTAATTTTACTTAGATGGAAATCCTCTGCAGCCCCTTCTCATGCTCTGTGGATTAAATCTATTTTGAATTGCATAAAGTTGGAGAAAATAAAACAGACACTCAATGGGTCTGTAGACAAATTCTATGCAAAGTGGGCTCCCTTCTTTTCTTATGTTAAAAGAATACATTTCCCTGCAGTTCCAGAGTGATGTATATTTATATATTGGTGATGTAAGAAGCCTGGTATGTGCATATACGACATCTCGGATGTTAAGGACGGTAATAACTGTGCTGTGTTTTATCTTATTTATGTATTTAATGTCAATTTTTTCTTTCATGTCTGACTCTCTATGTTTTGCTGTATCGTTGTTTTCAAATTGTTGTTCCATATTCATACCAAATAACTTTCAAGTGCAATTATTTACTAAATGCTGGTACTGAAAATTCAATAAACAAAGTATATAAAAAAAATAATAATGTCTGGATTCCGTGATTCGGTCCGCAACGCCTATTTTATAGGGCCCTAGTCAATGAACTTGTCATAAATCAACATAGGATATGCCCTCTTCCCCCCCCCCCAACAAGACTCAAATATATATATATATATATTGGAAATGTAAGCAGGGGTTGAGCTTCTTCAGTTTGTGTCACAAAGTGGATACGTTTCTGTGTCCCTTTCAGAGTGAGTGACACATTGACTTTATATAGTGTACCAAGAGTTGTTCCCTCACTTACGGCCATACCAGCCTGAATATGCCTGATCTCGTCCGATCTCGGAAGCTAAGCAGGGTCGGGCCTGGTTAGTACTTGGATGGGAGACCGCCTGGGAATACCAGGTGCTGTAAGCTTTTTGTCCCAGTAGAGCGTGCTCTTGTGTCATGGAGCAACTGCTTTTTATTTATCACCCTAATAATATCATGGATTGTTATTGGACTAAATGCAGTTTGTGTGCTGCCCTGCCCTGATCAAATCAAATCAAATAATGGACAGTGCGTTTCCCTCAAAATATAGGCAGTACATGCAGCCTTTGTTTTTAGTCTAGGAGACAGTCAATGTCTGTAGTCCATTAGGGCACTATACAATCCCTTCAATGTTTTGCCTGATTCCGTTAATTCCCAAGTTCCCTTTTCTCCGTTTAGATTTCCCCGTTGACCGTTTGTCCCTGTTTTGGCAGGTTTTCGCTCTCAAAAGTACACCTTTTTAATAGCAAAACAGCACAATTGGATGTTCTATGTCCACAACAATGTTTAAACCCTATCAGGTGACCATTTGTGAGGTCTGGGAAAAATGTAAGACATTTAGATGTTGGGGTGTAGTTACCCTTAAATGCAAGCATGCACCAGGAAGAGACCTTTGTTTGGTTAAGCGGTGTTGCTGTAGAACAAATGGCAACTGGAGTGATGCAAATGATCACGGTATAATTCTGCCAGGCAGGCATAGGCTACTTTGTAGTTAACATTTACTTGCGAAGGCTTTGGGGAAAGCCATTCCTTCCCTACCAGAAGAAGGTTATCATTAGCATCATCGCTAACGGCTACACAAAGTGTAGACATACGCGCGCACCGCACACATGCACACAGACAGGGGCATTCCTGTGCCGTTTCAGAAAGTTCATGGAAATACGAATCACTGATGCATTTTGTTCATGTCTTATGATTGACTTGGGCAAATGAATGCGTTTTCTAACAAGTTGAATAGATTTAGTTGATTTCTTACTAAGTTCAATAAATGTTTGAATATTGTTGAATTTCGGTTTAATGTCTGGATTCCGTGATTCGGTCCGCAACGCCTATTTTATAGGGCCCTAGTCAATGAACTTGTCATAAATCAACATAGGATATGCCCTCTCCCCCCCCCCCAACAAGACTCAAATATATATATATATATATTGGAAATGTAAGCAGGGGTTGAGCTTCTTCAGTTTGTGTCACAAAGTGGATACCTTTCTGTGTCCCTTTCAGAGTAAGTGACACATTGACTTTATATAGTGTACCAAGAGTTGTTCCCTCCCTTACGGCCATACCAGCCTGAATATGCCTGATCTCGTCCGATCTCAGAAGCTAAGCAGGGTCGGGCCTGGTTAGTACTTGGATGGGAGACCGCCTGGGAATACCAGGTGCTGTAAGCTTTTTGTCCCAGTAGAGCGTGCTCTTGTGTCATGGAGCAACTGCTTTTTATTTATCACCCTAATAATATCATGGATTGTTATTGGACTAAATGCAGTTTGTGTGCTGCCCTGCCCTGATCAAATCAAATCAAATAATGGACAGTGCGTTTCCCTCAAAATATAGGCAGTACATGCAGCCTTTGTTTTTAGTCTAGGAGACAGTCAATGTCTGTAGTCCATTAGGGCACTATACAATCCCTTCAATGTTTTGCCTGATTCCGTTAATTCCCAAGTTCCCTTTTCTCCGTTTAGATTTCCCCGTTGACCGTTTGTCCCTGTTTTGGCAGGTTTTCGCTCTCAAAAGTACACCTTTTTAATAGCAAAACAGCACAATTGGATGTTCTATGTACACAACAATGTTTAAACCCTATCAGGTGACCATTTGTGAGGTCTGGGAAAAATGTAAGACATTTAGATGTTGGGGTGTAGTTACCCTTAAATGCAAGCATGCACCAGGAAGAGACCTTTGTTTGGTTAAGCGGTGTTGCTGTAGAACAAATGGCAACTGGAGTGATGCAAATGATCACGGTATAATTCTGCCAGGCAGGCATAGGCTACTTTGTAGTTAACATTTACTTGCGAAGGTTTTGGGGAAAGCCATTCCTTCCCTACCAGAAGAAGGTTATCATTAGCATCATCGCTAACGGCTACACAAAGTGTAGACATACGCGCGCACCGCACACATGCACACAGACAGGGGCATTCCTGTGCCGTTTCAGAAAGTTCATGGAAATACGAATCACTGATGCATTTTGTTCATGTCTTATGATTGACTTGGGCAAATGAATGCGTTTTCTAACAAGTTGAATAGATTTAGTTGATTTCTTACTAAGTTCAATAAATGTTTGAATATTGTTGAATTTCGGTTTAATGTCTGGATTCCGTGATTCGGTCCGCAACGCCTATTTTATAGGGCCCTAGTCAATGAACTTGTCATAAATCAACATAGGATATGCCCTCTTCCCCCCCCCCCCCAACAAGACTCAAATATATATATATATATATATTGGAAATGTAAGCAGGGGTTGAGCTTCTTCAGTTTGTGTCACAAAGTGGATACGTTTCTGTGTCCCTTTCAGAGTGAGTGACACATTGACTTTATATAGTGTACCAAGAGTTGTTCCCTCGCTTACGGCCATACCAGCCTGAATACGCCCGATCTCGTCTGATCTTGGAAGCTAAGCAGGGTCGGGCCTGGTTAATACTTGGATGGGAGACTGCCTGGGAATACCAGGTGCTGTAAGCTTTTTGTCCCAGTAGAGCGTGCTCTTGTGTCATGGAGCAACTGCTTTTTATTTATCACCCTAATAATATCATGGATTGTTATTGGACTAAATGCAGTTTGTGTGCTGCCCGGCCCTGATCAAATCAAATCAAATAATGGACAGTGCGTTTCCCTCAAAATATAGGCAGTACATGCAGCCTTTGTTTTTAGTCTAGGAGACAGTCAATGTCTGTAGTCCATTAGGGCACTATACAATCCCTTCAATGTTTTGCCTGATTCCGTTAATTCCCAAGTTCCCTTTTCTCCGTTTAGATTTCCCCGTTGACCGTTTGTCCCTGTTTTGGCAGGTTTTCGCTCTCAAAAGTACACCTTTTTAATAGCAAAACAGCACAATTGGATGTTCTATGTCCACAACAATGTTTAAACCCTATCAGGTGACCATTTGTGAGGTCTGGGAAAAATGTAAGACATTTAGATGTTGGGGTGTAGTTACCCTTAAATGCAAGCATGCACCAGGAAGAGACCTTCGTTTGGTTAAGCAGTGTTGCTGTAGAACAAATGGCAACTGGAGTGATGCAAATGATCACGGTATAATTCTGCCATGCAGGCATAGGCTACTTTGTAGTTAACATTTACTTGCGAAGGTTTTGGGGAAAGCCATTCCTTCCCTACCAGAAGAAGGTTATCATTAGCATCATCGCTAACGGCTACACAAAGTGTAGACATACGTGCGCACCGCACACATGCACACAGACAGGGGTATTCCTGTGCCGTTTCAGAAAGTTCATGGAAATACGAATCACTGATGCATTTTGTTCATGTCTTATGATTGACTTGGGCAAATGAATGCGTTTTCTAACAAGTTGAATAGATTTAGTTGATTTCTTACTAAGTTCAATAAATGTTTGAATATTGTTGAATTTCGGTTTAATGTCTGGATTCCGTGATTCGGTCCGCAACGCCTATTTTATAGGGCCCTAGTCAATGAACTTGTCATAAATCAACATAGGATATGCCCTCTTCCCCCCCCCAACAAGACTCAAATATATATATATATATATATTGGAAATGTAAGCAGGGGTTGAGCTTCTTCAGTTTGTGTCACAAAGTGGATACGTTTCTGTGTCCCTTTCAGAGTGAGTGACACATTGATTTATATAGTGCACCAAGAGTTGTTCCCTTGCTTACGGCCATACCAGCCTGAATACGCCCGATCTAGTCCGATCTAGGAAGCTAAGCAGGGTCGGGCCTGGTTAGTACTTGGATGGGAGACCGCCTGGGAATACCAGGTGCTGTAAGATTCTTGTCCCAGTAGAGCGTACTCTTGTGTCATGGAGCAACTGCTTTTTATTTATCACCCTAATAATATCATGGATTGTTATTGGACTAAATGCAGTTTGTGTGCTGCCCTGCCCTGATCAAATCAAATCAAATAATGGACAGTGCGTTTCCCTCAAAATATAGGCAGTACATGCAGCCTTTGTTTTTAGTCTAGGAGACAGTCAATGTCTGTAGTCCATTAGGGCACTAAACAATCCCTTCAATGTTTTGCCTGATTCCGTTAATTCCCAAGTTCCCTTTTCTCCGTTTAGATTTCCCCGTTGACCGTTTGTCCCTGTTTTGGCAGGTTTTCGCTCTCAAAAGTACACCTTTTTAATAGCAAAACAGCACAATTGGATGTTCTATGTCCACAACAATGTTTAAACCCTATCAGGTGACCATTTGTGAGGTCTGGGAAAAATTTAAGACATTTAGATGTTGGGGTGTAGTTACCCTTAAATGCAAGCATGCACCAGGAAGAGACCTTTGTTTGGTTAAGCGGTGTTGCTGTAGAACAAATGGCAACTGGAGTGATGCAAATGATCACGGTATAATTCTGCCAGGCAGGCATAGGCTACTTTGTAGTTAACATTTACTTGCGAAGGTTTTGGGGAAAGCCATTCCTTCCCTACCAGAAGAAGGTTATCATTAGCATCATCGCTAACGGCTACACAAAGTGTAGACATACGCGCGCACCGCACACATGCACACAGACAGGGGCATTCCTGTGCCGTTTCAGAAAGTTCATGGAAATACGAATCACTGATGCATTTTGTTCATGTCTTATGATTGACTTGGGCAAATGAATGCGTTTTCTAACAAGTTGAATAGATTTAGTTGATTTCTTACTAAGTTCAATAAATGTTTGAATATTGTTGAATTTCGGTTTAATGTCTGGATTCCGTGATTCGGTCCGCAACGCCTATTTTATAGGGCCCTAGTCAATGAACTTGTCATAAATCAACATAGGATATGCCCTCTTCCCCCCCCCCCCCAACAAGACTCAAATATATATATATATATATATATTGGAAATGTAAGCAGGGGTTGAGCTTCTTCAGTTTGTGTCACAAAGTGGATACGTTTCTGTGTCCCTTTCAGAGTGAGTGACACATTGACTTTATATAGTGTACCAAGAGTTGTTCCCTCGCTTACGGCCATACCAGCCTGAATACGCCCGATCTCGTCTGATCTTGGAAGCTAAGCAGGGTCGGGCCTGGTTAATACTTGGATGGGAGACCGCCTGGGAATACCAGGTGCTGTAAGCTTTTTGTCCCAGTAGAGCGTGCTCTTGTGTCATGGAGCAACTGCTTTTTATTTATCACCCTAATAATATCATGGATTGTTATTGGACTAAATGCAGTTTGTGTGCTGCCCTGCCCTGATCAAATCAAATCAAATAATGGACAGTGCGTTTCCCTCAAAATATAGGCAGTACATGCAGCCTTTGTTTTTAGTCTAGGAGACAGTCAATGTCTGTAGTCCATTAGGGCACTATACAATCCCTTCAATGTTTTGCCTGATTCCGTTAATTCCCAAGTTCCCTTTTCTCCGTTTAGATTTCCCCGTTGACCATTTGTCCCTGTTTTGGCAGGTTTTCGCTCTCAAAAGTACACCTTTTTAATAGCAAAACAGCACAATTGGATGTTCTATGTCCACAACAATGTTTAAACCCTATCAGGTGACCATTTGTGAGGTCTGGGAAAAATGTAAGACATTTAGATGTTGGGGTGTAGTTACCCTTAAATGCAAGCATGCACCAGGAAGAGACCTTTGTTTGGTTAAGCGGTGTTGCTGTAGAACAAATGGCAACTGGAGTGATGCAAATGATCATGGTATAATTCTGCCAGGCAGGCATAGGCTACTTTGTAGTTAACATTTACTTGCGAAGGTTTTGGGGAAAGCCATTCCTTCCCTACCAGAAGAAGGTTATCATTAGCATCATCGCTAACGGCTACACAAAGTGTAGACATACGCGCGCACCGCACACATGCACACAGACAGGGGCATTCCTGTGCCGTTTCAGAAAGTTCATGGAAATACGAATCACTGATGCATTTTGTTCATGTCTTATGATTGACTTGGGCAAATGAATGCGTTTTCTAACAAGTTGAATAGATTTAGTTGATTTCTTACTAAGTTCAATAAATGTTTGAATATTGTTGAATTTCGGTTTAATGTCTGGATTCCGTGATTCGGTCCGCAACGCCTATTTTATAGGGCCCTTGTCAATGAACTTGTCATAAATCAACATAGGATATGCCCTCTTCCCCCCCCCCCAACAAGACTCAAATATATATATATATATATATATATATTGGAAATGTAAGCAGTGGTTGAGCTTCTTTAGTTTGTGTCACAAAGTGGATACGTTTCTGTGTCCCTTTCAGAGTGAGTGACACATTGACTTTATATAGTGTACCAAGAGTTGTTCCCTCGCTTACGGCCATACCAGCCTGAATACGCCTGATCTCGTCCGATCTCGGAAGCTAAGCAGGGTCGGGCCTTGTTAGTACTTGGATGGGAGACCGCCTGGGAATACCAGGTGCTGTAAGCTTTTTGTCCCAGTAGAGCGTGCTCTTGTGTCATGGAGCAACTGCTTTTTATTTATCACCCTAATAATATCATGGATTGTTATTGGACTAAATGCAGTTTGTGTGCTGCCCTGCCCTGATCAAATCAAATCAAATAATGGACAGTGCGTTTCCCTCAAAATATAGGCAGTACATGCAGCCTTTGTTTTTAGTCTAGGAGACAGTCAATGTCTGTAGTCCATTAGGGCACTAAACAATCCCTTCAATGTTTTGCCTGATTCCGTTAATTCCCAAGTTCCCTTTTCTCCGTTTAGATTTCCCCGTTGACCGTTTGTCCCTGTTTTGGCAGGTTTTCGCTCTCAAAAGTACACCTTTTTAATAGCAAAACAGCACAATTGGATGTTCTATGTCCACAACAATGTTTAAACCCTATCAGGTGACCATTTGTGAGGTCTGGGAAAAATTTAAGACATTTAGATGTTGGGGTGTAGTTACCCTTAAATGCAAGCATGCACCAGGAAGAGACCTTTGTTTGGTTAAGCGGTGTTGCTGTAGAACAAATGGCAACTGGAGTGATGCAAATGATCACGGTATAATTCTGCCATGCAGGCATAGGCTACTTTGTAGTTAACATTTACTTGCGAAGGTTTTGGGGAAAGCCATTCCTTCCCTACCAGAAGAAGGTTATCATTAGCATCATCGCTAACGGCTACACAAAGTGTAGACATACGCGCGCACCGCACACATGCACACAGACAGGGGCATTCCTGTGCCGTTTCAGAAAGTTCATGGAAATACGAATCACTGATGCATTTTGTTCATGTCTTATGATTGACTTTGGCAAATGAATGCGTTTTCTAACAAGTTGAATAGATTTAGTTGATTTCTTACTAAGTTCAATAAATGTTTGAATATTGTTGAATTTCGGTTTAATGTCTGGATTCCGTGATTCGGTCCGCAACGCCTATTTTATAGGGCCCTAGTCAATGAACTTGTCATAAATCAACATAGGATATGCCCTCTTCCCCCCCCCCAACAAGACTCAAATATATATATATATATATATATATTGGAAATGTAAGCAGGGGTTGAGCTTCTTCAGTTAGTGTCACAAAGTGGATACGTTTCTGTGTCCCTTTCAGAGTGAGTGACACATTGACTTTATATAGTGTACCAAGAGTTGTTCCCTCGCTTACGGCCACACCAGCCTGAATACGCCCGATCTCGTCCGATCTAGGAAGCTAAGCAGGGTCGGGCCTTGTTAGTACTTGGATGGGAGACCGCCTGGGAATACCAGGTGCTGTAAGCTTTTTGTCCCAGTAGAGCGTGCTCTTGTGTCATGGAGCAACTGCTTTTTATTTATCACCCTAATAATATCATGGATTGTTATTGGACTAAATGCAGTTTGTGTGCTGCCCTGCCCTGATCAAATCAAATCAAATAATGGACAGTGCGTTTCCCTCAAAATATAGGCAGTACATGCAGCCTTTGTTTTTAGTCTAGGAGACAGTCAATGTCTGTAGTCCATTAGGGCACTAAACAATCCCTTCAATGTTTTGCCTGATTCCGTTAATTCCCAAGTTCCCTTTTCTCCGTTTAGATTTCCCCGTTGACCGTTTGTCCCTGTTTTGGCAGGTTTTCGCTCTCAAAAGTACACCTTTTTAATAGCAAAACAGCACAATTGGATGTTCTATGTCCACAACAATGTTTAAACCCTATCAGGTGACCATTTGTGAGGTCTGGGAAAAATGTAAGACATTTAGATGTTGGGGTGTAGTTACCCTTAAATGCAAGCATGCACCAGGAAGAGACCTTTGTTTGGTTAAGCGGTGTTGCTGTAGAACAAATGGCAACTGGAGTGATGCAAATGATCACGGTATAATTCTGCCAGGCAGGCATAGGCTACTTTGTAGTTAACATTTACTTGCGAAGGTTTTGGGGAAAGCCATTCCTTCCCTACCAGAAGAAGGTTATCATTAGCATCATCGCTAACGGCTACACAAAGTGTAGACATACGCGCGCACCGCACACATGCACACAGACAGGGGTATTCCTGTGCCGTTTCAGAAAGTTCATGGAAATACGAATCACTGATGCATTTTGTTCATGTCTTATGATTGACTTGGGCAAATGAATGCGTTTTCTAACAAGTTGAATAGATTTAGTTGATTTCTTACTAAGTTCAATAAATGTTTGAATATTGTTGAATTTCGGTTTAATGTCTGGATTCCGTGATTGGGTCCGCAACGCCTATTTTATAGGGCCCTAGTCAATGAACTTGTCATAAATCAACATAGGATATGCCCTCTTCCCCCCCCCAACAAGACTCAAATATATATATATATATATATTGGAAATGTAAGCAGGGGTTGAGCTTCTTCAGTTTGTGTCACAAAGTGGATACGTTTCTGTGTCCCTTTCAGAGTGAGTGACACATTGACTTTATATAGTGCACCAAGAGTTGTTCCCTTGCTTACGGCCATACCATCCTGAATACGCCCGATCTCGTCAGATCTCGGAAGCTAAGCAGGTTTAGGGCTGGTTAGTACTTGGATGGGGGACCACCTTGGAATACCAGTTGCTGTAAAAGCATGTAAGAAGCTATGACGTGGACTGATAATCTGCGTTGTAGGCTGAGATGTGAAGATGTGAAATATGAAGATATGATATGGAAAAATAAGCTGTGAAGCTATGAGATGTGAAATATGAAGCTATGATATGTAAAAAGAAGCTGTGAAGCTATGAGATGTGAAGAAGTGATGTGAAATATGAAGCTATGATATGAAAAAAAAAGAAGCTGTGAAGCTATGATATGATGTGAAGATGTGAAATATGAAGCTATGATATGTAAAAAAGAAGCTGTGAAGCTATGAGATGTGAAGAAATGATGTGAAATATGAAGCTATGATATGTAAAAAGAAGCTGTGAAGCTATGAGATGTGAAGAAATGATGTGAAATATGAAGCTATGATATGTAAAAAAGAAGCTGTGAAGCTATGATATGATGTGAAGATGTGAAATATGAAGCTATGATATAAAGATGGGTTAATTAAAAAAAAAAAAAAAAAAAAAAAAAAATACGCCAGATCTCGTCCGATCTAGGAAGCTAAGCAGGGTCGGGCCTGGTTAGTACTTGGATGGGAGACCGCCTGGGAATACCAGGTGCTGTAAGCTTCTTGTCCCAGTAGAGCGTGCTCTTGTGTCATGGAGCAACTGCTTTTTATTTATCACCCTAATAATATCATGGATTGTTATTGGACTAAATGCAGTTTATGTGCTGCCCTGCCCTGATCAAATCAAATCAAATAATGGACAGTGCGTTTCCCTCAAAATATAGGCAGTACATGCAGCCTTTGTTTTTAGTCTAGGAGACAGTCAATGTCTGTAGTCCATTAGGGCACTATACAAACCCTTCAATGTTTTGCCTTATTCCGTTAATTCCCAAGTTCCCTTTTCTCCGTTTAGATTTCCCCGTTGACCGTTTGTCCCTGTTTTGGCAGGTTTTCGCTCTCAAAAGTACACCTTTTTAATAGCAAAACAGCACAATTAGATGTTCTATGTCCACAACAATGTTTAAACCCTATCAGGTGACCATTTGTGAGGTCTGGGAAAAATGTAAGACATTTAGATGTTGGGGTGTAGTTACCCTTAAATGCAAGCATGCACCAGGAAGAGACCTTTGTTTGGTTAAGCGGTGTTGCTGTAGAACAAATGGCAACTGGAGTGATGCAAATGATCACGGTATAATTCTGCCAGGCAGGCATAGGATACTTTGTAGTTAACATTTACTTGCGAAGGTTTTGGGGAAAGCCATTCCTTCCCTACCAGAAGAAGGTTATCATTAGCATCATCGCTAACGGCTACACAAAGTGTAGACATACGCGCGCACCGCACACATGCACACAGACAGGGGCATTCCTGTGCCGTTTCAGAAAGTTCATGGAAATACGAATCACTGATGCATTTTGTTCATGTCTTATGATTGACTTGGGCAAATGAATGCGTTTTCTAACAAGTTGAATAGATTTAGTTGATTTCTTACTAAGTTCAATAAATGTTTGAATATTGTTGAATTTCGGTTTAATGTCTGGATTCCGTGATTCGGTCCGCAACGCCTATTTTATAGGGCCCTTGTCAATGAACTTGTCATAAATCAACATAGGATATGCCCTCTTCCCCCCCCCCCAACAAGACTCAAATATATATATATATATATTGGAAATGTAAGCAGGGGTTGAGCTTCTTCAGTTTGTGTCACAAAGTGGATACGTTTCTGTGTCCCTTTCAGAGTGAGTGACACATTGACTTTATATAGTGTACCAAGAGTTGTTCCCTCGCTTACGGCCATACCAGCCTGAATACGCCTGATCTCGTCCGATCTCGGAAGCTAAGCAGGGTCGGGCCTTGTTAGTACTTGGATGGGAGACCGCCTGGGAATACCAGGTGCTGTAAGCTTTTTGTCCCAGTAGAGCGTGCTCTTGTGTCATGGAGCAACTGCTTTTTATTTATCACCCTAATAATATCATGGATTGTTATTGGACTAAATGCAGTTTGTGTGCTGCCCTGCCCTGATCAAATCAAATCAAATAATGGACAGTGCGTTTCCCTCAAAATATAGGCAGTACATGCAGCCTTTGTTTTTAGTCTAGGAGACAGTCAATGTCTGTAGTCCATTAGGGCACTATACAATCCCTTCAATGTTTTGCCTGATTCCGTTAATTCCCAAGTTCCCTTTTCTCCGTTTAGATTTCCCCGTTGACCGTTTGTCCCTGTTTTGGCAGGTTTTCGCTCTCAAAAGTACACCTTTTTAATAGCAAAACAGCACAATTGGATGTTCTATGTCCACAACAATGTTTAAACCCTATCAGGTGACCATTTGTGAGGTCTGGGAAAAACGTAAGACATTTAGATGTTGGGGTGTAGTTACCCTTAAATGCAAGCATGCACCAG
>NC_139991.1:23875876-23878376 GCF_964263955.1 Coregonus lavaretus
GGATGTTCTATGTCCACAACAATGTTTAAACCCTATCAGGTGACCATTTGTGAGGTCTGGGAAAAATGTAAGACATTTAGATGTTGGGGTGTAGTTACCCTTAAATGCAAGCATGCACCAGGAAGAGACCTTTGTTTGGTTAAGCGGTGTTGCTGTAGAACAAATGGCAGCTGGAGTGATGCAAATGATCACGGTATAATTCTGCCATGCAGGCATAGGCTACTTTGTAGTTAACATTTACTTGCGAAGGTTTTGGGGAAAGCCATTCCTTCCCTACCAGAAGAAGGTTATCATTAGCATCATCGCTAACGGCTACACAAAGTGTAGACATACGCGCGCACCGCACACATGCACACAGACAGGGGCATTCCTGTGCCGTTTCAGAAAGTTCATGGAAATACGAATCACTGATGCATTTTGTTCATGTCTTATGATTGACTTGGGCAAATGAATGCGTTTTCTAACAAGTTGAATAGATTTAGTTGATTTCTTACTAAGTTCAATAAATGTTTGAATATTGTTGAATTTCGGTTTAATGTCTGGATTCCGTGATTCGGTCCGCAACGCCTATTTTATAGGGCCCTAGTCAATGAACTTGTCATAAATCAACATAGGATATGCCCTCTCCCCCCCCCCCAACAAGATTCAGATATATATATATATATATTGGAAATGTAAGCAGGGGTTGAGCTTCTTCAGTTTGTGTCACAAAGTGGATACGTTTCTGTGTCCCTTTCAGAGTGAGTGACACATTGACTTTATATAGTGTACCAAGAGTTGTTCCCTCGCTTACGGCCATACCATCCTGAATACACCCGATCTCGTCAGATCTCGGAAGCTAAGCAGGTTTAGGGCTGGTTAGTACTTGGATGGGGGACCACCTTGGAATACCAGTTGCTGTAAAAGCATGTAAGAAGCTATGACGTGGACTGATAATCTGCGTTATAGGCTGAGATGTGAAGATGTGAAATATGAAGCTATGATATGGAAAAAATAAGCTGTGAAGCTATGAGATGTGAAGATGTGATGTGAAATATGAAGCTATGATATGTAAAAATAAGCTGTGAAGCTATGAGATGTGAAATATGAAGCTATGATATGTAAAAATAAGCTGTGAAGCTATGAGATGTGAAGATGTGATGTGAAATATGAAGCTATGATATGTAAAAAAATATAAGCTGTAAAAAAGCTATGATGGGTTAATTCTTTAAAAAAAAAAAAAAAAAAAAAAAAAAAAAAAAGGATAAAAAATTAAAATAAATATAAAATAAAAAAAATAAAAAAAAAAACGCCCAATCTCGTCCGATCTCGGAAGCTAAGCAGGGTCGGGCCTGGTTAGTACTTGGATGGGAGACCGCCTGGGAATACCAGGTGCTGTAAGCTTTTTGTCCCAGTAGAGCGTGCTCTTGTGTCATGGAGCAACTGCTTTTTATTTATCACCCTAATAATATCATGGATTGTTATTGGACTAAATGCAGTTTGTGTGCTGCCCTGCCCTGATCAAATCAAATCAAATAATGGACAGTGCGTTTCCCTCAAAATATAGGTAGTACATGCAGCCTTTGTTTTTAGTCTAGGAGACAGTCAATGTCTGTAGTCCATTAGGGCACTATACAATCCCTTCAATGTTTTGCCTGATTCCGTTAATTCCCAAGTTCCCTTTTCTCCGTTTAGATTTCCCCGTTGACCGTTTGTCCCTGTTTTGGCAGGTTTTCGCTCTCAAAAGTACACCTTTTTAATAGCAAAACAGCACAATTGGATGTTCTATGTCCACAACAATGTTTAAACCCTATCAGGTGACCATTTGTGAGGTCTGGGAAAAATGTAAGACATTTAGATGTTGGGGTGTAGTTACCCTTAAATGCAAGCATGCACCAGGAAGAGACCTTTGTTTGGTTAAGCGGTGTTGCTGTAGAACAAATGGCAACTGGAGTGATGCAAATGATCACGGTATAATTCTGCCATGCAGGCATAGGCTACTTTGTAGTTAACATTTACTTGCGAAGGTTTTGGGGAAAGCCATTCCTTCCCTACCAGAAGAAGGTTATCATTAGCATCATCGCTAACGGCTACACAAAGTGTAGACATACGCGCGCACCGCACACATGCACACAGACAGGGGCATTCCTGTGCCGTTTCAGAAAGTTCATGGAAATACGAATCACTGATGCATTTTGTTCATGTCTTATGATTGACTTGGGCAAATGAATGCGTTTTCTAACAAGTTGAATAGATTTAGTTGATTTCTTACTAAGTTCAATAAATGTTTGAATATTGTTGAATTTCGGTTTAATGTCTGGATTCCGTGATTCGGTCCGCAACGCCTATTTTATAGGGCCCTAGTCAATGAACTTGTCATAAATCAACATAGGATATGCCCTCTTCCCCCCCCCCCCCCAACAAGACTCAAATATATATATATATATATTGGAAATGTAAGCAGGGGTTGAGCTTCTTCAGTTTGTGTCACAAAGTGGATATGTTTCTGTGTCCCTTTCAG
>NC_139991.1:23890876-23893376 GCF_964263955.1 Coregonus lavaretus
ACAAGTTGAATAGATTTAGTTGATTTTTTTACTAAGTTCAATAAATGTTTGAATATTGTTGAATTTCGGTTTAATGTCTGGATTCCGTGATTCGGTCCGCAACGCCTATTTTATAGGGCCCTAGTCAATGAACTTGTCATAAATCAACATAGAATATGCCCTCTTCCCCCCCCCAACAAGACTCAAATATATATATATATTGGAAATGTAAGCAGGGGTTGAGCTTCTTCAGTTTGTGTCACAAAGTGGATACGTTTCTGTGTCCCTTTCAGAGTGAGTGACACATTGACTTTATATAGTGTACCAAGAGTTGTTCCCTCGCTTACGGCCATACCAGCCTGAATACGCCCGATCTCGTCCGATCTCGGAAGCTAAGCAGGGTCGGGCCTGGTTAGTACTTGGATGGGAGACCGCCTGGGAATACCAGGTGCTGTAAGCTTTTTGTCCCAGTAGAGCGTGCTCTTGTGTCATGGAGCAACTGCTTTTTATTTATCACCCTAATAATATCATGGATTGTTATTGGACTAAATGCAGTTTGTGTGCTGCCCTGCCCTGATCAAATCAAATCAAATAATGGACAGTGCGTTTCCCTCAAAATATAGGCAGTACATGCAGCCTTTGTTTTTAGTCTAGGAGACAGTCAATGTCTGTAGTCCATTAGGGCACTATACAATCCCTTCAATGTTTTGCCTGATTCCGTTAATTCCCAAGTTCCCTTTTCTCCGTTTAGATTTCCCCGTTGACCGTTTGTCCCTGTTTTGGCAGGTTTTCGCTCTCAAAAGTACACCTTTTTAATAGCAAAACAGCACAATTGGATGTTCTATGTCCACAACAATGTTTAAACCCTATCAGGTGACCATTTGTGAGGTCTGGGAAAAATGTAAGACATTTAGATGTTGGGGTGTAGTTACCCTTAAATGCAAGCATGCACCAGGAAGAGACCTTTGTTCGGTTAAGCGGTGTTGCTGTAGAACAAATGGCAACTGGAGTGATGCAAATGATCACGGTATAATTCTGCCAGGCAGGCATAGGCTACTTTGTAGTTAACATTTACTTGCAAAGGTTTTGGGGAAAGCCATTCCTTCCCTACCAGAAGAAGGTTATCATTAGCATCATCGCTAACGGCTACACAAAGTGTAGACATACGCGCGCACCGCACACATGCACACAGACAGGGGCATTCCTGTGCCGTTTCAGAAAGTTCATGGAAATACGAATCACTGATGCATTTTGTTCATGTCTTATGATTGACTTGGGCAAATGAATGCGTTTTCTAACAAGTTGAATAGATTTAGTTGATTTCTTACTAAGTTCAATAAATGTTTGAATATTGTTGAATTTCGGTTTAATGTCTGGATTCCGTGATTCGGTCCGCAACGCCTATTTTATAGGGCCCTAGTCAATGAACTTGTCATAAATCAACATAGGATATGCCCTCTTCCCCCCCCCCAACAAGACTCAAATATATATATATATATATTGGAAATGTAAGCAGGGGTTGAGCTTCTTCAGTTTGTGTCACAAAGTGGATACGTTTCTGTGTCCCTTTCAGAGTGAGTGACACATTGACTTTATATAGTGTACCAAGAGTTGTTCCCTCGCTTACGGCCATACCAGCCTGAATACGCCCGATCTCGTCAGATCTCGGAAGCTAAGCAGGTTTAGGGCTGGTTAGTACTTGGATGGGGGACCACCTTGGAATACCAGTTGCTGTAAAAGCATGTAAGAAGCTATGACGTGGACTGATAATCTGCGTTGTAGGCTGAGATGTGAAGATGTGAAATATGAAGATATGATATGGAAAAATAAGCTGTGAAGCTATGAGATGTGAAATATGAAGCTATGATATGTAAAAAGAAGCTGTGAAGCTATGAGATGTGAAGAAGTGATGTGAAATATGAAGCTATGATATGAAAAAAAAAGAAGCTGTGAAGCTATGATATGATGTGAAGATGTGAAATATGAAGCTATGATATGTAAAAAAGAAGCTGTGAAGCTATGAGATGTGAAGAAATGATGTGAAATATGAAGCTATGATATGTAAAAAGAAGCTGTGAAGCTATGAGATGTGAAGAAATGATGTGAAATATGAAGCTATGATATGTAAAAAAGAAGCTGTGAAGCTATGATATGATGTGAAGATGTGAAATATGAAGCTATGATATAAAGATGGGTTAATTTAAAAAAAAAAAAAAAAAAAAAAAAAAAAAAAATACGCCCGATCTCGTCCGATCTCGGAAGCTAAGCAGGGTTGGGCCTGGTTAGTACTTGGATGGGAAATCGCCTGGGAATACCAGGTGCTGTAAGCTTTTTGTCCCAGTAGAGCGTGCTCTTGTGTCATGGAGCAACTGCTTTTTATTTATCACCCTAATAATATCATGGATTGTTATTGGACTAAATGCAGTTTGTGTGCTGCTCTGCCCTGATCAAATCAAATCAAATAATGGACAGTGCGTTTCCCTCAAAATATAGGCAGTACATGCAGCCTTTGTTTTTAGTC
>NC_139991.1:23900876-23908376 GCF_964263955.1 Coregonus lavaretus
CCCAGTAGAGCGTGCTCTTGTGTCATGGAGCAACTGCTTTTTATTTATCACCCTAATAATATCATGGATTGTTATTGGACTAAATGCAGTTTGTGTGCTGCCCTGCCCTGATCAAATCAAATCAAATAATGGACAGTGCGTTTCCCTCAAAATATAGGCAGTACATGCAGCCTTTGTTTTTAGTCTAGGAGACAGTCAATGTCTGTAGTCCATTAGGGCACTATACAATCCCTTCAATGTTTTGCCTGATTCCGATAATTCCCAAGTTCCCTTTTCTCCGTTTAGATTTCCCCGTTGACCGTTTGTCCCTGTTTTGGCAGGTTTTCGCTCTCAAAAGTACACCTTTTTAATAGCAAAACAGCACAATTGGATGTTCTATGTCCACAACAATGTTTAAACACTATCAGGTGACCATTTGTGAGGTCTGGGAAAAATGTAAGACATTTAGATGTTGGGGTGTAGTTACCCTTAAATGCAAGCATGCACCAGGAAGAGACCTTTGTTTGGTTAAGCGGTGTTGCTGTAGAACAAATGGCAACTGGAGTGATGCAAATGATCACGGTATAATTCTGCCAGGCAGGCATAGGCTACTTTGTAGTTAACATTTACTTGCGAAGGTTTTGGGGAAAGCCATTCCTTCCCTACCAGAAGAAGGTTATCATTAGCATCATCGCTAACGGCTACACAAAGTGTAGACATACGCGCGCACCGCACACATGCACACAGACAGGGGCATTCCTGTGCCGTTTCAGAAAGTTCATGGAAATACGAATCACTGATGCATTTTGTTCATGTCTTATGATTGACTTGGGCAAATGAATGCGTTTTCTAACAAGTTGAATAGATTTAGTTGATTTCTTACTAAGTTCAATAAATGTTTGAATATTGTTGAATTTCGGTTTAATGTCTGGATTCCGTGATTCGGTCCGCAACGCCTATTTTATAGGGCCCTAGTCAATGAACTTGTCATAAATCAACATAGGATATGCCCTCTTCCCCCCCCCCCCCAACAAGACTCAAATATATATATATATATATTGGAAATGTAAGCAGGGGTTGAGCTTCTTCAGTTTGTGTCACAAAGTGGATACGTTTCTGTGTCCCTTTCAGAGTGAGTGACACATTGACTTTATATAGTGTACCAAGAGTTGTTCACTTGCTTACGGCCATACCAGCCTGAATACGCCCGATCTCGTCTGATCTCGGAAGCTAAGCAGGGTCGGGCCTGGTTAGTACTTGGATGGGAGACCGCCTGGGAATACCATGTGCTGTAAGCTTTTTGTCCCAGTAGAGCGTGCTCTTGTGTCATGGAGCAACTGCTTTTTTATTTATCACCCTAATAATATCATGGATTGTTATTGGACTAAATGCAGTTTGTGTGCTGCCCTGCCCTGATCAAATCAAATCAAATAATGGACAGTGAGTTTCCCTCAAAATATAGGCAGTACATGCAGCCTTTGTTTTTAGTCTAGGAGACAGTCAATGTCTGTAGTCCATTAGGGCACTATACAATCCCTTCAATGTTTTGCCTGATTCCGTTAATTCCCAAGTTCCCTTTTCTCCGTTTAGATTTCCCCGTTGACCGTTTGTCCCTGTTTTGGCAGGTTTTCGCTCTCAAAAGTACACCTTTTTAATAGCAAAACAGCACAATTGGATGTTCTATGTCCACAACAATGTTTAAACCCTATCAGGTGACCATTTGTGAGGTCTGGGAAAAATGTAAGACATTTAGATGTTGGGGTGTAGTTACCCTTAAATGCAAGCATGCACCAGGAAGATACCTTTGTTTGGTTAAGCGGTGTTGCTGTAGAACAAATGGCAACTGGAGTGATGCAAATGATCACGGTATAATTCTGCCAGGCAGGCATAGGCTACTTTGTAGTTAACATTTACTTGCGAAGGTTTTGGGGAAAGCCATTCCTTCCCTACCAGAAGAAGGTTATCATTAGCATCATCGCTAACGGCTACACAAAGTGTAGACATACGCGCGCACCGCACACATGCACACAGACAGGGGCATTCCTGTGCCGTTTCAGAAAGTTCATGGAAATACGAATCACTGATGCATTTTGTTCATGTCTTATGATTGACTTGGGCAAATGAATGCGTTTTCTAACAAGTTGAATAGATTTAGTTGATTTCTTACTAAGTTCAATAAATGTTTGAATATTGTTGAATTTCGGTTTAATGTCTGGATTCCGTGATTCGGTCCGCAACGCCTATTTTATAGGGCCCTAGTCAATGAACTTGTCATAAATCAACATAGGATATGCCCTCTTCCCCCCCCCCCCCCAACAAGACTCAAATATATATATATATATATATTGGAAATGTAAGCAGGGGTTGAGCTTCTTCAGTTTGTGTCACAAAGTGGATACGTTTCTGTGTCCCTTTCAGAGTGAGTGACACATTGACTTTATATAGTGTACCAAGAGTTGTTCACTCGCTTACGGCCATACCAGCCTGAATACGCCCGATCTCGTCTGATCTTGGAAGCTAAGCAGGGTAGGGCCTGGTTAGTACTTGGATGGGAGACCGCCTGGGAATACCATGTGCTGTAAGCTTTTTGTCCCAGTAGAGCGTGCTCTTGTGTCATGGAGCAACTGCTTTTTATTTATCACCCTAATAATATCATGGATTGTTATTGGACTAAATGCAGTTTGTGTGCTGCCCTGCCCTGATCAAATCAAATCAAATAATGGACAGTGCGTTTCCCTCAAAATATAGGCAGTACATGCAGCCTTTGTTTTTAGTCTAGGAGACAGTCAATGTCTGTAGTCCATTAGGGCACTATACAATCCCTTCAATGTTTTGCCTGATTCCGTTAATTCCCAAGTTCCCTTTTCTCCGTTTAGATTTCCCCGTTGACCGTTTGTCCCTGTTTTGGCAGGTTTTCGCTCTCAAAAGTACACCTTTTTAATAGCAAAACAGCACAATTGGATGTTCTATGTCCACAACAATGTTTAAACCCTATCAGGTGACCATTTGTGAGGTCTGGGAAAAATGTAAGACATTTAGATGTTGGGGTGTAGTTACCCTTAAATGCAAGCATGCACCAGGAAGAGACCTTTGTTTGGTTAAGCGGTGTTGCTGTAGAACAAATGGCAACTGGAGTGATGCAAATGATCACGGTATAATTCTGCCAGGCAGGCATAGGCTACTTTGTAGTTAACATTTACTTGCGAAGGTTTTGGGGAAAGCCATTCCTTCCCTACCAGAAGAAGGTTATCATTAGCATCATCGCTAACGGCTACACAAAGTGTAGACATACGCGCGCACCGCACACATGCACACAGACAGGGGCATTCCTGTGCCGTTTCAGAAAGTTCATGGAAATACGAATCACTGATGCATTTTGTTCATGTCTTATGATTGACTTGGGCAAATGAATGCGTTTTCTAACAAGTTGAATAGATTTAGTTGATTTCTTACTAAGTTCAATAAATGTTTGAATATTGTTGAATTTCGGTTTAATGTCTGGATTCCGTGATTCGGTCCGCAACGCCTATTTTATAGGGCCCTAGTCAATGAACTTGTCATAAATCAACATAGGATATGCCCTCTTCCCCCCCCCCCCAACAAGACTCAAATATATATATATATATATTGGAAATGTAAGCAGGGGTTGAGCTTCTTCAGTTTGTGTCACAAAGTGGATACGTTTCTGTGTCCCTTTCAGTGAGTGACACATTGACTTTATATAGTGTACCAAGAGTTGTTCACTCGCTTACGGCCATACCAGCCTGAATACGCCCGATCTCGTCTGATCTCGGAAGCTAAGCAGGGTCGGGCCTGGTTAGTACTTGGATGGGAGACCGCCTGGGAATACCATGTGCTGTAAGCTTTTTGTCCCAGTAGAGCGTGCTCTTGTGTCATGGAGCAACTGCTTTTTTATTTATCACCCTAATAATATCATGGATTGTTATTGGACTAAATGCAGTTTGTGTGCTGCCCTGCCCTGATCAAATCAAATCAAATAATGGACAGTGCGTTTCCCTCAAAATATAGGCAGTACATGCAGCCTTTGTTTTTAGTCTAGGAGACAGTCAATGTCTGTAGTCCATTAGGGCACTATACAATCCCTTCAATGTTTTGCCTGATTCCGTTAATTCCCAAGTTCCCTTTTCTCCGTTTAGATTTCCCCGTTGACCGTTTGTCCCTGTTTTGGCAGGTTTTCGCTCTCAAAAGTACAACTTTTTAATAGCAAAACAGCACAATTGGATGTTCTATGTCCACAACAATGTTTAAACCCTATCAGGTGACCATTTGTGAGGTCTGGGAAAAATGTAAGACATTTAGATGTTGGGGTGTAGTTACCCTTAAATGCAAGCATGCACCAGGAAGAGACCTTTGTTTGGTTAAGCGGTGTTGCTGTAGAACAAATGGCAACTGGAGTGATGCAAATGATCACGGTATAATTCTGCCAGGCAGGCATAGGCTACTTTGTAGTTAACATTTACTTGCGAAGGTTTTGGGGAAAGCCATTCCTTCCCTACCAGAAGAAGGTTATCATTAGCATCATCGCTAACGGCTACACAAAGTGTAGACATACGCGCGCACCGCACACATGCACACAGACAGGGGCATTCCTGTGCCGTTTCAGAAAGTTCATGGAAATACGAATCACTGATGCATTTTGTTCATGTCTTATGATTGACTTGGGCAAATGAATGCGTTTTCTAACAAGTTGAATAGATTTAGTTGATTTCTTACTAAGTTCAATAAATGTTTGAATATTGTTGAATTTCGGTTTAATGTCTGGATTCCGTGATTCGGTCCGCAACGCCTATTTTATAGGGCCCTAGTCAATGAACTTGTCATAAATCAACATAGGATATGCCCTCTTCCCCCCCCCCCCCAACAAGACTCAAATATATATATATATATATTGGAAATGTAAGCAGGGGTTGAGCTTCTTCAGTTTGTGTCACAAAGTGGATACGTTTCTGTGTCCTTTTCAGAGTGAGTGACACATTGACTTTATATAGTGTACCAAGAGTTGTTCCCTCGCTTACGGCCATACCAGCCTGAATACGCCCGATCTCGTCTGATCTCGGAAGCTAAGCAGGGTCGGGCCTGGTTAGTACTTGGATGGGAGACCGCCTGGGAATACCAGGTGCTGTAAGCTTTTTGTCCCAGTAGAGCGTGCTCTTGTGTCATGGAGCAACTGCTTTTTATTTATCACCCTAATAATATCATGGATTGTTATTGGACTAAATGCAGTTTGTGTGCTGCCCTGCCCTGATCAAATCAAATCAAATAATGGACAGTGCGTTTCCCTCAAAATATAGGCAGTACATGCAGCCTTTGTTTTTAGTCTAGGAGACAGTCAATGTCTGTAGTCCATTAGGGCACTATACAATCCCTTCAATGTTTTGCCTGATTCCGTTAATTCCCAAGTTCCCTTTTCTCCGTTTAGATTTCCCCGTTGACCGTTTGTCCCTGTTTTGGCAGGTTTTCGCTCTCAAAAGTACACCTTTTTAATAGCAAAACAGCACAATTGGATGTTCTATGTCCACAACAATGTTTAAACCCTATCAGGTGACCATTTGTGAGGTCTGGGAAAAATGTAAGACATTTAGATGTTGGGGTGTAGTTACCCTTAAATGCAAGCATGCACCAGGAAGAGACCTTTGTTTGGTTAAGCGGTGTTGCTGTAGAACAAATGGCAACTGGAGTGATGCAAATGATCACGGTATAATTCTGCCAGGCAGGCATAGGCTACTTTGTAGTTAACATTTACTTGCGAAGGTTTTGGGGAAAGCCATTCCTTCCCTACCAGAAGAAGGTTATCATTAGCATCATCGCTAACGGCTACACAAAGTGTAGACATACGCGCGCACCGCACACATGCACACAGACAGGGGCATTCCTGTGCCGTTTCAGAAAGTTCATGGAAATACGAATCACTGATGCATTTTGTTCATGTCTTATGATTGACTTGGGCAAATGAATGCGTTTTCTAACAAGTTGAATAGATTTAGTTGATTTCTTACTAAGTTCAATAAATGTTTGAATATTGTTGAATTTCGGTTTAATGTCTGGATTCCGTGATTCGGTCCGCAACGCCTATTTTATAGGGCCCTAGTCAATGAACTTGTCATAAATCAACATAGGATATGCCCTCTTCCCCCCCCCCCCCAACAAGACTCAAATATATATATATATATATTGGAAATGTAAGCAGGGGTTGAGCTTCTTCAGTTTGTGTCACAAAGTGGATACGTTTCTGTGTCCTTTTCAGAGTGAGTGACACATTGACTTTATATAGTGTACCAAGAGTTGTTCCCTCGCTTACGGCCATACCAGCCTGAATACGCCCGATCTCGTCTGATCTCGGAAGCTAAGCAGGGTCGGGCCTGGTTAGTACTTGGATGGGAGACCGCCTGGGAATACCAGGTGCTGTAAGCTTTTTGTCCCAGTAGAGCGTGCTCTTGTGTCATGGAGCAACTGCTTTTTATTTATCACCCTAATAATATCATGGATTGTTATTGGACTAAATGCAGTTTGTGTGCTGCCCTGCCCTGATCAAATCAAATCAAATAATGGACAGTGCGTTTCCCTCAAAATATAGGCAGTACATGCAGCCTTTGTTTTTAGTCTAGGAGACAGTCAATGTCTGTAGTCCATTAGGGCACTATACAATCCCTTCAATGTTTTGCCTGATTCCGTTAATTCCCAAGTTCCCTTTTCTCCGTTTAGATTTCCCCGTTGACCGTTTGTCCCTGTTTTGGCAGGTTTTCGCTCTCAAAAGTACACCTTTTTAATAGCAAAACAGCACAATTGGATGTTCTATGTCCACAACAATGTTTAAACCCTATCAGGTGACCATTTGTGAGGTCTGGGAAAAATGTAAGACATTTAGATGTTGGGGTGTAGTTACCCTTAAATGCAAGCATGCACCAGGAAGAGACCTTTGTTTGGTTAAGCGGTGTTGCTGTAGAACAAATGGCAACTGGAGTGATGCAAATGATCACGGTATAATTCTGCCAGGCAGGCATAGGCTACTTTGTAGTTAACATTTACTTGCGAAGGTTTTGGGGAAAGCCATTCCTTCCCTACCAGAAGAAGGTTATCATTAGCATCATCGCTAACGGCTACACAAAGTGTAGACATACGCGCGCACCGCACACATGCACACAGACAGGGGCATTCCTGTGCCGTTTCAGAAAGTTCATGGAAATACGAATCACTGATGCATTTTGTTCATGTCTTATGATTGACTTGGGCAAATGAATGCGTTTTCTAACAAGTTGAATAGATTTAGTTGATTTCTTACTAAGTTCAATAAATGTTTGAATATTGTTGAATTTCGGTTTAATGTCTGGATTCCGTGATTCGGTCCGCAACGCCTATTTTATAGGGCCCTAGTCAATGAACTTGTCATAAATCAACATAGGATATGCCCTCTTCACCCCCCCCAACAAGACTCAAATATATATATATATATATTGGAAATGTAAGCAGGGGTTAAGCTTCTTCAGCTTGTGTCACAAAGTG
>NC_139991.1:23910876-23913376 GCF_964263955.1 Coregonus lavaretus
TATATATATATATTGGAAATGTAAGCAGGGGTTGAGCTTCTTCAGTTTGTGTCACAAAGTGGATACGTTTCTGTGTCCCTTTCAGAGTGAGTGACACATTGACTTTATATAGTGTACCAAGAGTTGCGCCCTCGCTTACGGCCATACCAGCCTGAATACGCCCGATCTCGTCCGATCTCGGAAGCTAAGCAGGGTCGGGCCTGGTTAGTACTTGGATGGGAGACCGCCTGGGAATACCAGGTGCTGTAAGCATTTTGTCCCAGTAGAGCGTGCTCTTGTGTCATGGAGCAACTGCTTTTTATTTATCACCCTAATAATATCATGGATTGTTATTGGACTAAATGCAGTTTGTGTGCTGCCCTGCCCTGATCAAATCAAATCAAATAATGGACAGTGCGTTTCCCTCAAAATATAGGCAGTACATGCAGCCTTTGTTTTTAGTCTAGGAGACAGTCAATGTCTGTAGTCCATTAGGGCACTATACAATCCCTTCAATGTTTTGCCTGATTCCGTTAATTCCCAAGTTCCCTTTTCTCCGTTTAGATTTCCCCGTTGACCGTTTGTCCCTGTTTTGGCAGGTTTTCGCTCTCAAAAGTACACCTTTTTAATAGCAAAACAGCACAATTGGATGTTCTATGTCCACAACAATGTTTAAACCCTATCAGGTGACCATTTGTGAGGTCTGGGAAAAATGTAAGACATTTAGATGTTGGGGTGTAGTTACCCTTAAATGCAAGCATGCACCAGGAAGAGACCTTTGTTTGGTTAAGCGGTGTTGCTGTAGAACAAATTTTTATTTTATTTTTTATTATTTTTTATTTCACCTTTATTTAACCAGGTAAGCCAGTTGAGAACAGGTTCTCATTTACAACTGCGACCTGGCCAAGACAAAGCAAAGTAGTGCAACAAAAACAACACAGAGTTACATATGGGGTAAAAAAAACATAAAGTCAGAGATACAACAGAAAATATATATACAGTGTGTGCAAATGTAGCAAGTTATGGAGGTAAGGCAATAAATAGGCTATAGTGCAGAATAATTACAATAGTATTAACACTGGAATGCTAGATGTGCAAGAGATTATGTGCAAATAGAGATACTGGACTGCAAAAGAGCAATTTAAATAACAATATAGGGATGAGGTAGTTGGGTGGGCTAATTTCAGATGGGCTGTGTACAGGTGCAGTGATCGGTAAGGTGCTCTGACAACTGATGCTTAAAGTTATTGAGGGAGATAAGAGTCTCCAGCTTCAGAGATTTTTGCAATTCGTTCCAGTCATTGGCAGCAGAGAACTGGAAGGAATGGCGGCCAAAGGAGGTGTTGGCTTTGGGAATGACCAGTGAGATATACCTGCTGGAGCGCAGACTACGGGTGGGTGCTGCTATGGTGACCAGTGAGCTAAGATAAGGCGGGGATTTGCCTAGCAGTGATTTATAGATGGCCTGGAGCCAGTGGGTTTGACGACGAACATGTAGTGAGGACCAGCCAACAAGAGCGTACAGGTCACAGTGGTGGGTAGTGTATGGGGCTTTGGAGACAAAACGGATGGCACTGTGATAGACTACATCCAATTTGCTGAGTAGAGTGTTGGAGGCTATTTTATAAATGACATCGCCGAAGTCAAGGATCGGTAGGATAGTCAGTTTTACGAGGGCATGTTTGGCAGCATGAGTGAAGGAGGCTTTGTTGCGAAATAGGAAGCCGATTCTAGATTTAACTTTGGATTGGAGATTCTTTATGTGAGTCTGGAAGTTGAGTTTACAGTCTAACCAGACACCTAGATATTTGTAGTTGTCCACATACTCTAGGTCAGACCCGTCGAGAGTGGTGATTCTAGTCGGGTGGGCGGGTGCTAGCAGCGTTCGATTGAAAAGCATGCATTTAGTTTTACTAGTGTTTAAGAGCAGTTGAAGGCTACTGAAGGATTGTTGTATGGCATTGAAGCTCGTTTGGAGGTTTGTTAACACAGTGTCCAATGAAGGGCCAGATGTATACAAAATGGTGTCGTCTGCGTAGAGGTGGATCTGAGAGTCACCAGCAGCAAGAGCGACATCATTGATATACACGGAGAAAAGTGTCGGCCCAAGAATTGAACCCTGTGGCACCCCCATAGAGACTGCCATAGGTCCAGACAACAGGCCCTCCGATTTGACACACTGAACTCTATCTGAGAAGTAGTTGGTGAACCAGGCGAGGCAGTCATTTGAGAAACCAAGGCTATTTAGTCTGCCAATAAGAATGCGGTGGTTGACAGAGTCGAAAGCCTTGGCCAGGTCGATGAAGACGGCTGCACAGTACTGTCTATTATCAATCGCGGTTATAATATCGTTTAGGACCTTGAGCGTGGCTGAAGTGCACCCGTGACCAGCTCGGAAACCAGATTGCATAGCGGAGAAGGTACGGTGGTATTCGAAAAGGTCGATGATCTGTTTATTAACTTGGCTTTCGAATACTTTCGAAAGGCAGGGCAGGATGGATATAGGTCTGTAGCAGTTTGG
>NC_139991.1:23915876-23943376 GCF_964263955.1 Coregonus lavaretus
CATGGAGCAACTGCTTTTTATTTATCACCCTAATAATATCATGGATTGTTATTGGACTAAATGCAGTTTGTGTGCTGCTCTGCCCTGATCAAATCAAATCAAATAATGGACAGTGCGTTTCCCTCAAAATATAGGCAGTACATGCAGCCTTTGTTTTTAGTCTAGGAGACAGTCAATGTCTGTAGTCCATTAGGGCACTATACAATCCCTTCAATGTTTTGCCTGATTCCGTTAATTCCCAAGTTCCCTTTTCTCCGTTTAGATTTCCCCGTTGACCGTTTGTCCCTGTTTTGGCAGGTTTTCGCTCTCAAAAGTACACCTTTTTAATAGCAAAACAGCACAATTGGATGTTCTATGTCCACAACAATGTTTAAACCCTATCAGGTGACCATTTGTGAGGTCTGGGAAAATTGTAAGACATTTAGATGTTGGGGTGTAGTTACCCTTAAATGCAAGCATGCACCAGGAAGAGACCTTTGTTTGGTTAAGCGGTGTTGCTGTAGAACAAATGGCAACTGGAGTGATGCAAATGATCACGGTATAATTCTGCCAGGCAGGCATAGGCTACTTTGTAGTTAACATTTACTTGCGAAGGTTTTGGGGAAAGCCATTCCTTCCCTACCAGAAGAAGGTTATCATTAGCATCATCGCTAACGGCTACACAAAGTGTAGACATACGCGCGCACCGCACACATGCACACAGACAGGGGCATTCCTGTGCCGTTTCAGAAAGTTCATGGAAATACGAATCACTGATGCATTTTGTTCATGTCTTATGATTGACTTGGGCAAATGAATGCGTTTTCTAACAAGTTGAATAGATTTAGTTGATTTCTTACTAAGTTCAATAAATGTTTGAATATTGTTGAATTTCGGTTTAATGTCTGGATTCCGTGATTCGGTCCGCAACGCCTATTTTATAGGGCCCTAGTCAATGAACTTGTCATAAATCAACAAAGGATATGCCCTCTTCCCCCCCCCCCAACAAGACTCAAATATATATATATATATATATTGGAAATGTAAGCAGGGGTTGAGCTTCTTCAGTTTGTGTCACAAAGTGGATACGTTTCTGTGTCCCTTTCAGAGTGAGTGACACATTGACTTTATATAGTGTACCAAGAGTTGTTCCCTCGCTTATGGCCATACCAGCCTGAATACGCCCGATCTCGGAAGCTAAGCAGGGTCAGGCCTGGTTAGTACTTGGACTGGGATCCTTAATAAAGTCAAGCTAACGTTAAATTTCTGGAAAAATAGAAAATTAAGGTTAAAAGGTAAAGTAATTGTTGCAAATGTTTTGGTATTATCTAAATTTGTGTATGTTTTGGGAGTCCTGGACATGCCTGAGTGGGTGCTAAATGAATTAAATAAGGTGGTGTCTAATTTTATATGGGATGGTAAAGGTGTTAGAATATCTCAGAAAACATTGATAGCTGACTATGTGGATGGAGGTTTAAAACTTGTAGATTTAGATGTCAAAAGAAAAGCTATTAGGATAAAAACAGTAAAGAAATATTTGTATGACAGTGAAGATTATGGCTGGAAACACTTCTTTAAGGTCTACTTAGAGGAGAGTGGTGGATGTGGAGATAATGGTTTATTGATGGGGCTTAAAAGGAAAATGTTTGAAAAGGTACCAGATTTTTATAAAGAGGTGCTAAATGCATGGGCAGAGTTGTTGCCTAATGTATATTATGAATGTGGTCATATTGACCTGATTATGAATCAACCTATATTTCTGAATGAGAAAATCAAGAACAAAGAACAAGTTTTGTATAATAAAGTATTTAGGAGTGCAGGTCTACGACAAATAAAAGATTATACCTATGAGGTAATTCCAGGGTTTTTACCTGAAGAAGCTATTTTTGATATTATCAAGGAATGGGATGAAGAGGTGGGAAGGGGAACAGTGAATAATATGTATGACAAGATAAAGAATAGCATACCAAGCGCATGGGTGGATTTAATAAATAGTGAGGTTGAAAGAGAAAATCTGTTTGTATTTCCTAATTTGTTCATTGGTAGCAGTGAGAAGAAAGTACATTTATCTACTATACCAGTGAAAATATTGTATAGAATAATGGTAGGAAAATGTTATAGAAGGCCGGCTGCTGAAAAATTTTGGAAAACAGTTTTTCCAGAATTGGATGAAAAAAAGATATGGGAAAATTTAAATGTAAAATATAATAGTAAGGAGTGTGAAAATAATGATTTTAAGTTAAGACACAATAGAATATTTACAAAGGTGGTGTTACATCAAATTAATTGTGAAGTAAAAAGGGAATGCGATATATGTGGATGTTTCCCAGAAACGCTTATGCATTTGTTTATAGAATGTGAGGAATTAAAAGATATGTTTTGTAAAGTTAAGAAAATGTTAAGTAAAAACTGGGGGATTGATTTCTTGAAAAAGTATGTGTGGGAGGAACTTGTGTTATTTGGAGTGTCTGGTAAATGTGATGGCGTTAATGTGTGCTTGTTGAATATTGTTTTGAGTTTTGTGAGGTATGCTATTTTTTGTAGGAGAAATTATGGTTTTTTTGACAGGAAGAGGGTGAAGGTGTGGGGTATTTTTATATCACTGTTTAGTAAACACATGGATATGTTGTTTAATTATGGGATGGAAGATTTTGATGAACATTTTGTTGAGGGGTGTGGGTTGATTGCAAAGGTGGATGGTGGAGGAATCACTTATAATTTTTGAAAGAATTATTTTGAATATTTTCTTTGTTTATTTTTATTTGATAGGGGGTGGCTTTTATCTGCCTATTTTGTGGGTGGAATTTGTTATGTCTTAGTCATGTCTGTTTTTTTTTTGTATAATAGTTTTTTTTGTATTTTTATTTCTTTGGGTTCTTTGATTTGATAGAAAAAAAAAAAAAAAAAAAAAAAAAAAAAAAAAAATACGCCCGATCTCGTCTGATCTCGGAAGCTAAGCAGGGTCGGGCCTGGTTAGTACTTGGATGGGAGACCGCCTGGGAATACCAGGTGCTGTAAGCTTTTTGTCCCAGTAGAGCGTGCTCTTGTGTCATGGAGCAACTGCTTTTTATTTATCACCCTAATAATATCATGGATTGTTATTGGACTAAATGCAGTTTGTGTGCTGCCCTGCCCTGATCAAATCAAATCAAATAATGGACAGTGCGTTTCCCTCAAAATATAGGCAGTACATGCAGCCTTTGTTTTTAGTCTAGGAGACAGTCAATGTCTGTAGTCCATTAGGGCACTATACAATCCCTTCAATGTTTTGCCTGATTCCGTTAATTCCCAAGTTCCCTTTTCTCCGTTTAGATTTCCCCGTTGACCATTTGTCCCTGTTTTGGCAGGTTTTCGCTCTCAAAAGTACACCTTTTTAATAGCAAAACAGCACAATTGGATGTTCTATGTCCACAACAATGTTTAAACCCTATCAGGTGACCATTTGTGAGGTCTGGGAAAAATGTAAGACATTTAGATGTTGGGGTGTAGTTACCCTTAAATGCAAGCATGCACCAGGAAGAGACCTTTGTTTGGTTAAGCGGTGTTGCTGTAGAACAAATGGCAACTGGAGTGATGCAAATGATCACGGTATAATTCTGCCAGGCAGGCATAGGCTACTTTGTAGTTAACATTTACTTGCGAAGGTTTTGGGGAAAGCCATTCCTTCCCTACCAGAAGAAGGTTATCATTAGCATCATCGCTAACGGCTACACAAAGTGTAGACATACGCGCGCACCGCACACATGCACACAGACAGGGGCATTCCTGTGCCGTTTCAGAAAGTTCATGGAAATACGAATCACTGATGCATTTTGTTCATGTCTTATGATTGACTTGGGCAAATGAATGCGTTTTCTAACAAGTTGAATAGATTTAGTTGATTTCTTACTAAGTTCAATAAATGTTTGAATATTGTTGAATTTCGGTTTAATGTCTGGATTCCGTGATTCGGTCCGCAACGCCTATTTTATAGGGCCCTAGTCAATGAACTTGTCATAAATCAACATAGGATATGCCCTCTTCCCCCCCCCCCCCAACAAGACTCAAATATATATATATATATATTGGAAATGTAAGCAGGGGTTGAGCTTCTTCAGTTTGTGTCACAAAGTGGATACGTTTCTGTGTCCCTTTCAGAGTGAGTGACACATTGACTTTATATAGTGTACCAAGAGTTGTTCACTCGCTTACGGCCATACCAGCCTGAATACGCCCGATCTCGTCTGATCTCGGAAGCTAAGCAGGGTCGGGCCTGGTTAGTACTTGGATGGGAGACCGCCTGGGAATACCATGTGCTGTAAGCGTTTTGTCCCAGTAGAGCGTGCTCTTGTGTCATGGAGCAACTGCTTTTTATTTATCACCCTAATAATATCATGGATTGTTATTGGACTAAATGCAGTTTGTGTGCTGCCCTGCCCTGATCAAATCAAATCAAATAATGGACAGTGCGTTTCCCTCAAAATATAGGCAGTACATGCAGCCTTTGTTTTTAGTCTAGGAGACAGTCAATGTCTGTAGTCCATTAGGGCACTATACAATCCCTTCAATGTTTTGCCTGATTCCGTTAATTCCCAAGTTCCCTTTTCTCCGTTTAGATTTCCCCGTTGACCGTTTGTCCCTGTTTTGGCAGGTTTTCGCTCTCAAAAGTACACCTTTTTAATAGCAAAACAGCACAATTGGATGTTCTATGTCCACAACAATGTTTAAACCCTATCAGGTGACCATTTGTGAGGTCTGGGAAAAATGTAAGACATTTAGATGTTGGGGTGTAGTTACCCTTAAATGCAAGCATGCACCAGGAAGAGACCTTTGTTTGGTTAAGCGGTGTTGCTGTAGAACAAATGGCAACTGGAGTGATGCAAATGATCACGGTATAATTCTGCCAGGCAGGCATAGGCTACTTTGTAGTTAACATTTACTTGCGAAGGTTTTGGGGAAAGCCATTCCTTCCCTACCAGAAGAAGGTTATCATTAGCATCATCGCTAACGGCTACACAAAGTGTAGACATACGCGCGCACCGCACACATGCACACAGACAGGGGCATTCCTGTGCCGTTTCAGAAAGTTCATGGAAATACGAATCACTGATGCATTTTGTTCATGTCTTATGATTGACTTGGGCAAATGAATGCGTTTTCTAACAAGTTGAATAGATTTAGTTGATTTCTTACTAAGTTCAATAAATGTTTGAATATTGTTGAATTTCGGTTTAATGTCTGGATTCCGTGATTCGGTCCGCAACGCCTATTTTATAGGGCCCTAGTCAATGAACTTGTCATAAATCAACATAGGATATGCCCTCTTCCCCCCCCCCCCCAACAAGACTCAAATATATATATATATATATTGGAAATGTAAGCAGGGGTTGAGCTTCTTCAGTTTGTGTCACAAAGTGGATACGTTTCTGTGTCCCTTTCAGAGTGAGTGACACATTGACTTTATATAGTGTACCAAGAGTTGTTCACTCGCTTACGGCCATACCAGCCTGAATACGCCCGATCTCGTCTGATCTCGGAAGCTAAGCAGGGTCGGGCCTGGTTAGTACTTGGATGGGAGACCGCCTGGGAATACCATGTGCTGTAAGCTTTTTGTCCCAGTAGAGCGTGCTCTTGTGTCATGGAGCAACTGCTTTTTTATTTATCACCCTAATAATATCATGGATTGTTATTGGACTAAATGCAGTTTGTGTGCTGCCCTGCCCTGATCAAATCAAATCAAATAATGGACAGTGCGTTTCCCTCAAAATATAGGCAGTACATGCAGCCTTTGTTTTTAGTCTAGGAGACAGTCAATGTCTGTAGTCCATTAGGGCACTATACAATCCCTTCAATGTTTTGCCTGATTCCGTTAATTCCCAAGTTCCCTTTTCTCCGTTTAGATTTCCCCGTTGACCGTTTGTCCCTGTTTTGGCAGGTTTTCGCTCTCAAAAGTACACCTTTTTAATAGCAAAACAGCACAATTGGATGTTCTATGTCCACAACAATGTTTAAACCCTATCAGGTGACCATTTGTGAGGTCTGGGAAAAATGTAAGACATTTAGATGTTGGGGTGTAGTTACCCTTAAATGCAAGCATGCACCAGGAAGAGACCTTTGTTTGGTTAAGCGGTGTTGCTGTAGAACAAATGGCAACTGGAGTGATGCAAATGATCACGGTATAATTCTGCCAGGCAGGCATAGGCTACTTTGTAGTTAACATTTACTTGCGAAGGTTTTGGGGAAAGCCATTCCTTCCCTACCAGAAGAAGGTTATCATTAGCATCATCGCTAACGGCTACACAAAGTGTAGACATACGCGCGCACCGCACACATGCACACAGACAGGGGCATTCCTGTGCCGTTTCAGAAAGTTCATGGAAATACGAATCACTGATGCATTTTGTTCATGTCTTATGATTGACTTGGGCAAATGAATGCGTTTTCTAACAAGTTGAATAGATTTAGTTGATTTCTTACTAAGTTCAATAAATGTTTGAATATTGTTGAATTTCGGTTTAATGTCTGGATTCCGTGATTCGGTCCGCAACGCCTATTTTATAGGGCCCTAGTCAATGAACTTGTCATAAATCAACATAGGATATGCCCTCTTCCCCCCCCCCCCCAACAAGACTCAAATATATATATATATATATTGGAAATGTAAGCAGGGGTTGAGCTTCTTCAGTTTGTGTCACAAAGTGGATACGTTTCTGTGTCCCTTTCAGAGTGAGTGACACATTGACTTTATATAGTGTACCAAGAGTTGTTCACTCGCTTACGGCCATACCAGCCTGAATACGCCCGATCTCGTCTGATCTCGGAAGCTAAGCAGGGTCGGGCCTGGTTAGTACTTGGATGGGAGACCGCCTGGGAATACCATGTGCTGTAAGCTTTTTGTCCCAGTAGAGCGTGCTCTTGTGTCATGGAGCAACTGCTTTTTTATTTATCACCCTAATAATATCATGGATTGTTATTGGACTAAATGCAGTTTGTGTGCTGCCCTGCCCTGATCAAATCAAATCAAATAATGGACAGTGCGTTTCCCTCAAAATATAGGCAGTACATGCAGCCTTTGTTTTTAGTCTAGGAGACAGTCAATGTCTGTAGTCCATTAGGGCACTATACAATCCCTTCAATGTTTTGCCTGATTCCGTTAATTCCCAAGTTCCCTTTTCTCCGTTTAGATTTCCCCGTTGACCGTTTGTCCCTGTTTTGGCAGGTTTTCGCTCTCAAAAGTACACCTTTTTAATAGCAAAACAGCACAATTGGATGTTCTATGTCCACAACAATGTTTAACCCTATCAGGTGACCATTTGTGAGGTCTGGGAAAAATGTAAGACATTTAGATGTTGGGGTGTAGTTACCCTTAAATGCAAGCATGCACCAGGAAGAGACCTTTGTTTGGTTAAGCGGTGTTGCTGTAGAACAAATGGCAACTGGAGTGATGCAAATGATCACGGTATAATTCTGCCAGGCAGGCATAGGCTACTTTGTAGTTAACATTTACTTGCGAAGGTTTTGGGGAAAGCCATTCCTTCCCTACCAGAAGAAGGTTATCATTAGCATCATCGCTAACGGCTACACAAAGTGTAGACATACGCGCGCACCGCACACATGCACACAGACAGGGGCATTCCTGTGCCGTTTCAGAAAGTTCATGGAAATACGAATCACTGATGCATTTTGTTCATGTCTTATGATTGACTTGGGCAAATGAATGCGTTTTCTAACAAGTTGAATAGATTTAGTTGATTTCTTACTAAGTTCAATAAATGTTTGAATATTGTTGAATTTCGGTTTAATGTCTGGATTCCGTGATTCGGTCCGCAACGCCTATTTTATAGGGCCCTAGTCAATGAACTTGTCATAAATCAACATAGGATATGCCCTCTTCCCCCCCCCCCCCAACAAGACTCAAATATATATATATATATATTGGAAATGTAAGCAGGGGTTGAGCTTCTTCAGTTTGTGTCACAAAGTGGATACGTTTCTGTGTCCCTTTCAGAGTGAGTGACACATTGACTTTATATAGTGTACCAAGAGTTGTTCACTCGCTTACGGCCATACCAGCCTGAATACGCCCGATCTCGTCTGATCTCGGAAGCTAAGCAGGGTCGGGCCTGGTTAGTACTTGGATGGGAGACCGCCTGGGAATACCATGTGCTGTAAGCTTTTTGTCCCAGTAGAGCGTGCTCTTGTGTCATGGAGCAACTGCTTTTTTATTTATCACCCTAATAATATCATGGATTGTTATTGGACTAAATGCAGTTTGTGTGCTGCCCTGCCCTGATCAAATCAAATCAAATAATGGACAGTGCGTTTCCCTCAAAATATAGGCAGTACATGCAGCCTTTGTTTTTAGTCTAGGAGACAGTCAATGTCTGTAGTCCATTAGGGCACTATACAATCCCTTCAATGTTTTGCCTGATTCCGTTAATTCCCAAGTTCCCTTTTCTCCGTTTAGATTTCCCCGTTGACCGTTTGTCCCTGTTTTGGCAGGTTTTCGCTCTCAAAAGTACACCTTTTTAATAGCAAAACAGCACAATTGGATGTTCTATGTCCACAACAATGTTTAACCCTATCAGGTGACCATTTGTGAGGTCTGGGAAAAATGTAAGACATTTAGATGTTGGGGTGTAGTTACCCTTAAATGCAAGCATGCACCAGGAAGAGACCTTTGTTTGGTTAAGCGGTGTTGCTGTAGAACAAATGGCAACTGGAGTGATGCAAATGATCACGGTATAATTCTGCCAGGCAGGCATAGGCTACTTTGTAGTTAACATTTACTTGCGAAGGTTTTGGGGAAAGCCATTCCTTCCCTACCAGAAGAAGGTTATCATTAGCATCATCGCTAACGGCTACACAAAGTGTAGACATACGCGCGCACCGCACACATGCACACAGACAGGGGCATTCCTGTGCCGTTTCAGAAAGTTCATGGAAATACGAATCACTGATGCATTTTGTTCATGTCTTATGATTGACTTGGGCAAATGAATGCGTTTTCTAACAAGTTGAATAGATTTAGTTGATTTCTTACTAAGTTCAATAAATGTTTGAATATTGTTGAATTTCGGTTTAATGTCTGGATTCCGTGATTCGGTCCGCAACGCCTATTTTATAGGGCCCTAGTCAATGAACTTGTCATAAATCAACATAGGATATGCCCTCTTCCCCCCCCCCCCCAACAAGACTCAAATATATATATATATATATTGGAAATGTAAGCAGGGGTTGAGCTTCTTCAGTTTGTGTCACAAAGTGGATACGTTTCTGTGTCCCTTTCAGAGTGAGTGACACATTGACTTTATATAGTGTACCAAGAGTTGTTCACTCGCTTACGGCCATACCAGCCTGAATACGCCCGATCTCGTCTGATCTCGGAAGCTAAGCAGGGTCGGGCCTGGTTAGTACTTGGATGGGAGACCGCCTGGGAATACCATGTGCTGTAAGCTTTTTGTCCCAGTAGAGCGTGCTCTTGTGTCATGGAGCAACTGCTTTTTTATTTATCACCCTAATAATATCATGGATTGTTATTGGACTAAATGCAGTTTGTGTGCTGCCCTGCCCTGATCAAATCAAATCAAATAATGGACAGTGCGTTTCCCTCAAAATATAGGCAGTACATGCAGCCTTTGTTTTTAGTCTAGGAGACAGTCAATGTCTGTAGTCCATTAGGGCACTATACAATCCCTTCAATGTTTTGCCTGATTCCGTTAATTCCCAAGTTCCCTTTTCTCCGTTTAGATTTCCCCGTTGACCGTTTGTCCCTGTTTTGGCAGGTTTTCGCTCTCAAAAGTACACCTTTTTAATAGCAAAACAGCACAATTGGATGTTCTATGTCCACAACAATGTTTAACCCTATCAGGTGACCATTTGTGAGGTCTGGGAAAAATGTAAGACATTTAGATGTTGGGGTGTAGTTACCCTTAAATGCAAGCATGCACCAGGAAGAGACCTTTGTTTGGTTAAGCGGTGTTGCTGTAGAACAAATGGCAACTGGAGTGATGCAAATGATCACGGTATAATTCTGCCAGGCAGGCATAGGCTACTTTGTAGTTAACATTTACTTGCGAAGGTTTTGGGGAAAGCCATTCCTTCCCTACCAGAAGAAGGTTATCATTAGCATCATCGCTAACGGCTACACAAAGTGTAGACATACGCGCGCACCGCACACATGCACACAGACAGGGGCATTCCTGTGCCGTTTCAGAAAGTTCATGGAAATACGAATCACTGATGCATTTTGTTCATGTCTTATGATTGACTTGGGCAAATGAATGCGTTTTCTAACAAGTTGAATAGATTTAGTTGATTTCTTACTAAGTTCAATAAATGTTTGAATATTGTTGAATTTCGGTTTAATGTCTGGATTCCGTGATTCGGTCCGCAACGCCTATTTTATAGGGCCCTAGTCAATGAACTTGTCATAAATCAACATAGGATATGCCCTCTTCCCCCCCCCCCCCAACAAGACTCAAATATATATATATATATATTGGAAATGTAAGCAGGGGTTGAGCTTCTTCAGTTTGTGTCACAAAGTGGATACGTTTCTGTGTCCCTTTCAGAGTGAGTGACACATTGACTTTATATAGTGTACCAAGAGTTGTTCACTCGCTTACGGCCATACCAGCCTGAATACGCCCGATCTCGTCTGATCTCGGAAGCTAAGCAGGGTCGGGCCTGGTTAGTACTTGGATGGGAGACCGCCTGGGAATACCATGTGCTGTAAGCTTTTTGTCCCAGTAGAGCGTGCTCTTGTGTCATGGAGCAACTGCTTTTTTATTTATCACCCTAATAATATCATGGATTGTTATTGGACTAAATGCAGTTTGTGTGCTGCCCTGCCCTGATCAAATCAAATCAAATAATGGACAGTGCGTTTCCCTCAAAATATAGGCAGTACATGCAGCCTTTGTTTTTAGTCTAGGAGACAGTCAATGTCTGTAGTCCATTAGGGCACTATACAATCCCTTCAATGTTTTGCCTGATTCCGTTAATTCCCAAGTTCCCTTTTCTCCGTTTAGATTTCCCCGTTGACCGTTTGTCCCTGTTTTGGCAGGTTTTCGCTCTCAAAAGTACACCTTTTTAATAGCAAAACAGCACAATTGGATGTTCTATGTCCACAACAATGTTTAACCCTATCAGGTGACCATTTGTGAGGTCTGGGAAAAATGTAAGACATTTAGATGTTGGGGTGTAGTTACCCTTAAATGCAAGCATGCACCAGGAAGAGACCTTTGTTTGGTTAAGCGGTGTTGCTGTAGAACAAATGGCAACTGGAGTGATGCAAATGATCACGGTATAATTCTGCCAGGCAGGCATAGGCTACTTTGTAGTTAACATTTACTTGCGAAGGTTTTGGGGAAAGCCATTCCTTCCCTACCAGAAGAAGGTTATCATTAGCATCATCGCTAACGGCTACACAAAGTGTAGACATACGCGCGCACCGCACACATGCACACAGACAGGGGCATTCCTGTGCCGTTTCAGAAAGTTCATGGAAATACGAATCACTGATGCATTTTGTTCATGTCTTATGATTGACTTGGGCAAATGAATGCGTTTTCTAACAAGTTGAATAGATTTAGTTGATTTCTTACTAAGTTCAATAAATGTTTGAATATTGTTGAATTTCGGTTTAATGTCTGGATTCCGTGATTCGGTCCGCAACGCCTATTTTATAGGGCCCTAGTCAATGAACTTGTCATAAATCAACATAGGATATGCCCTCTTCCCCCCCCCCCCCAACAAGACTCAAATATATATATATATATATTGGAAATGTAAGCAGGGGTTGAGCTTCTTCAGTTTGTGTCACAAAGTGGATACGTTTCTGTGTCCCTTTCAGAGTGAGTGACACATTGACTTTATATAGTGTACCAAGAGTTGTTCACTCGCTTACGGCCATACCAGCCTGAATACGCCCGATCTCGTCTGATCTCGGAAGCTAAGCAGGGTCGGGCCTGGTTAGTACTTGGATGGGAGACCGCCTGGGAATACCATGTGCTGTAAGCTTTTTGTCCCAGTAGAGCGTGCTCTTGTGTCATGGAGCAACTGCTTTTTTATTTATCACCCTAATAATATCATGGATTGTTATTGGACTAAATGCAGTTTGTGTGCTGCCCTGCCCTGATCAAATCAAATCAAATAATGGACAGTGCGTTTCCCTCAAAATATAGGCAGTACATGCAGCCTTTGTTTTTAGTCTAGGAGACAGTCAATGTCTGTAGTCCATTAGGGCACTATACAATCCCTTCAATGTTTTGCCTGATTCCGTTAATTCCCAAGTTCCCTTTTCTCCGTTTAGATTTCCCCGTTGACCGTTTGTCCCTGTTTTGGCAGGTTTTCGCTCTCAAAAGTACACCTTTTTAATAGCAAAACAGCACAATTGGATGTTCTATGTCCACAACAATGTTTAACCCTATCAGGTGACCATTTGTGAGGTCTGGGAAAAATGTAAGACATTTAGATGTTGGGGTGTAGTTACCCTTAAATGCAAGCATGCACCAGGAAGAGACCTTTGTTTGGTTAAGCGGTGTTGCTGTAGAACAAATGGCAACTGGAGTGATGCAAATGATCACGGTATAATTCTGCCAGGCAGGCATAGGCTACTTTGTAGTTAACATTTACTTGCGAAGGTTTTGGGGAAAGCCATTCCTTCCCTACCAGAAGAAGGTTATCATTAGCATCATCGCTAACGGCTACACAAAGTGTAGACATACGCGCGCACCGCACACATGCACACAGACAGGGGCATTCCTGTGCCGTTTCAGAAAGTTCATGGAAATACGAATCACTGATGCATTTTGTTCATGTCTTATGATTGACTTGGGCAAATGAATGCGTTTTCTAACAAGTTGAATAGATTTAGTTGATTTCTTACTAAGTTCAATAAATGTTTGAATATTGTTGAATTTCGGTTTAATGTCTGGATTCCGTGATTCGGTCCGCAACGCCTATTTTATAGGGCCCTAGTCAATGAACTTGTCATAAATCAACATAGGATATGCCCTCTTCCCCCCCCCCCCCAACAAGACTCAAATATATATATATATATATTGGAAATGTAAGCAGGGGTTGAGCTTCTTCAGTTTGTGTCACAAAGTGGATACGTTTCTGTGTCCCTTTCAGAGTGAGTGACACATTGACTTTATATAGTGTACCAAGAGTTGTTCACTCGCTTACGGCCATACCAGCCTGAATACGCCCGATCTCGTCTGATCTCGGAAGCTAAGCAGGGTCGGGCCTGGTTAGTACTTGGATGGGAGACCGCCTGGGAATACCATGTGCTGTAAGCTTTTTGTCCCAGTAGAGCGTGCTCTTGTGTCATGGAGCAACTGCTTTTTTATTTATCACCCTAATAATATCATGGATTGTTATTGGACTAAATGCAGTTTGTGTGCTGCCCTGCCCTGATCAAATCAAATCAAATAATGGACAGTGCGTTTCCCTCAAAATATAGGCAGTACATGCAGCCTTTGTTTTTAGTCTAGGAGACAGTCAATGTCTGTAGTCCATTAGGGCACTATACAATCCCTTCAATGTTTTGCCTGATTCCGTTAATTCCCAAGTTCCCTTTTCTCCGTTTAGATTTCCCCGTTGACCGTTTGTCCCTGTTTTGGCAGGTTTTCGCTCTCAAAAGTACACCTTTTTAATAGCAAAACAGCACAATTGGATGTTCTATGTCCACAACAATGTTTAACCCTATCAGGTGACCATTTGTGAGGTCTGGGAAAAATGTAAGACATTTAGATGTTGGGGTGTAGTTACCCTTAAATGCAAGCATGCACCAGGAAGAGACCTTTGTTTGGTTAAGCGGTGTTGCTGTAGAACAAATGGCAACTGGAGTGATGCAAATGATCACGGTATAATTCTGCCAGGCAGGCATAGGCTACTTTGTAGTTAACATTTACTTGCGAAGGTTTTGGGGAAAGCCATTCCTTCCCTACCAGAAGAAGGTTATCATTAGCATCATCGCTAACGGCTACACAAAGTGTAGACATACGCGCGCACCGCACACATGCACACAGACAGGGGCATTCCTGTGCCGTTTCAGAAAGTTCATGGAAATACGAATCACTGATGCATTTTGTTCATGTCTTATGATTGACTTGGGCAAATGAATGCGTTTTCTAACAAGTTGAATAGATTTAGTTGATTTCTTACTAAGTTCAATAAATGTTTGAATATTGTTGAATTTCGGTTTAATGTCTGGATTCCGTGATTCGGTCCGCAACGCCTATTTTATAGGGCCCTAGTCAATGAACTTGTCATAAATCAACATAGGATATGCCCTCTTCCCCCCCCCCCCAACAAGACTCAAATATATATATATATATATTGGAAATGTAAGCAGGGGTTGAGCTTCTTCAGTTTGTGTCACAAAGTGGATACGTTTCTGTGTCCCTTTCAGAGTGAGTGACACATTGACTTTATATAGTGTACCAAGAGTTGTTCACTCGCTTACGGCCATACCAGCCTGAATACGCCCGATCTCGTCTGATCTCGGAAGCTAAGCAGGGTCGGGCCTGGTTAGTACTTGGATGGGAGACCGCCTGGGAATACCATGTGCTGTAAGCTTTTTGTCCCAGTAGAGCGTGCTCTTGTGTCATGGAGCAACTGCTTTTTATTTATCACCCTAATAATATCATGGATTGTTATTGGACTAAATGCAGTTTGTGTGCTGCCCTGCCCTGATCAAATCAAATCAAATAATGGACAGTGCGTTTCCCTCAAAATATAGGCAGTACATGCAGCCTTTGTTTTTAGTCTAGGAGACAGTCAATGTCTGTAGTCCATTAGGGCACTATACAATCCCTTCAATGTTTTGCCTGATTCCGTTAATTCCCAAGTTCCCTTTTCTCCGTTTAGATTTCCCCGTTGACCGTTTGTCCCTGTTTTGGCAGGTTTTCGCTCTCAAAAGTACACCTTTTTAATAGCAAAACAGCACAATTGGATGTTCTATGTCCACAACAATGTTTAAACCCTATCAGGTGACCATTTGTGAGGTCTGGGAAAAATGTAAGACATTTAGATGTTGGGGTGTAGTTACCCTTAAATGCAAGCATGCACCAGGAAGAGACCTTTGTTTGGTTAAGCGGTGTTGCTGTAGAACAAATGGCAACTGGAGTGATGCAAATGATCACGGTATAATTCTGCCAGGCAGGCATAGGCTACTTTGTAGTTAACATTTACTTGCGAAGGTTTTGGGGAAAGCCATTCCTTCCCTACCAGAAGAAGGTTATCATTAGCATCATCGCTAACGGCTACACAAAGTGTAGACATACGCGCGCACCGCACACATGCACACAGACAGGGGCATTCCTGTGCCGTTTCAGAAAGTTCATGGAAATACGAATCACTGATGCATTTTGTTCATGTCTTATGATTGACTTGGGCAAATGAATGCGTTTTCTAACAAGTTGAATAGATTTAGTTGATTTCTTACTAAGTTCAATAAATGTTTGAATATTGTTGAATTTCGGTTTAATGTCTGGATTCCGTGATTCGGTCCGCAACGCCTATTTTATAGGGCCCTAGTCAATGAACTTGTCATAAATCAACATAGGATATGCCCTCTTCCCCCCCCCCCAACAAGACTCAAATATATATATATATATATTGGAAATGTAAGCAGGGGTTGAGCTTCTTCAGTTTGTGTCACAAAGTGGATACGTTTCTGTGTCCTTTTCAGAGTGAGTGACACATTGACTTTATATAGTGTACCAAGAGTTGTTCCCTCGCTTACGGCCATACCAGCCTGAATACGCCCGATCTCGTCTGATCTCGGAAGCTAAGCAGGGTCGGGCCTGGTTAGTACTTGGATGGGAGACCGCCTGGGAATACCAGGTGCTGTAAGCTTTTTGTCCCAGTAGAGCGTGCTCTTGTGTCATGGAGCAACTGCTTTTTATTTATCACCCTAATAATATCATGGATTGTTATTGGACTAAATGCAGTTTGTGTGCTGCCCTGCCCTGATCAAATCAAATCAAATAATGGACAGTGCGTTTCCCTCAAAATATAGGCAGTACATGCAGCCTTTGTTTTTAGTCTAGGAGACAGTCAATGTCTGTAGTCCATTAGGGCACTATACAATCCCTTCAATGTTTTGCCTGATTCCGTTAATTCCCAAGTTCCCTTTTCTCCGTTTAGATTTCCCCGTTGACCGTTTGTCCCTGTTTTGGCAGGTTTTCGCTCTCAAAAGTACACCTTTTTAATAGCAAAACAGCACAATTGGATGTTCTATGTCCACAACAATGTTTAAACCCTATCAGGTGACCATTTGTGAGGTCTGGGAAAAATGTAAGACATTTAGATGTTGGGGTGTAGTTACCCTTAAATGCAAGCATGCACCAGGAAGAGACCTTTGTTTGGTTAAGCGGTGTTGCTGTAGAACAAATGGCAACTGGAGTGATGCAAATGATCACGGTATAATTCTGCCAGGCAGGCATAGGCTACTTTGTAGTTAACATTTACTTGCGAAGGTTTTGGGGAAAGCCATTCCTTCCCTACCAGAAGAAGGTTATCATTAGCATCATCGCTAACGGCTACACAAAGTGTAGACATACGCGCGCACCGCACACATGCACACAGACAGGGGCATTCCTGTGCCGTTTCAGAAAGTTCATGGAAATACGAATCACTGATGCATTTTGTTCATGTCTTATGATTGACTTGGGCAAATGAATGCGTTTTCTAACAAGTTGAATAGATTTAGTTGATTTCTTACTAAGTTCAATAAATGTTTGAATATTGTTGAATTTCGGTTTAATGTCTGGATTCCGTGATTCGGTCCGCAACGCCTATTTTATAGGGCCCTAGTCAATGAACTTGTCATAAATCAACATAGGATATGCCCTCTTCCCCCCCCCCAACAAGACTCAAATATATATATATATATATTGGAAATGTAAGCAGGGGTTAAGCTTCTTCAGCTTGTGTCACAAAGTGGATACGTTTCTGTGTCCCTTTCAGAGTGAGTGACACATTGACTTTATATAGTGTACCAAGAGTTGTTCCCTCGTTTACGGCCATACCAGCCTGAATACGCCCGATCTCATCCGATCTCGGAAGCTAAGCAGGGTCGGGCCTGGTTAGTACTTGGATGGGAGACCGCCTGGGAATACCAGGTGCTGTAAGCTTTTTGTCCCAGTAGAGCGTGCTCTTGTGTCATGGAGCAACTGCTTTTTATTTATCACCCTAATAATATCATGGATTGTTATTGGACTAAATGCAGTTTGTGTGCTGCCCTGCCCTGATCAAATCAAATCAAATAATGGACAGTGCGTTTCCCTCAAAATATAGGCAGTACATGCAGCCTTTGTTTTTAGTCTAGGAGACAGTCAATGTCTGTAGTCTATTAGGGCACTATACAATCCCTTCAATGTTTTGCCTGATTCCGTTAATTCCCAAGTTCCCTTTTCTCCGTTTAGATTTCCCCGTTGACCGTTTGTCCCTGTTTTGGCAGGTTTTCGCTCTCAAAAGTACACCTTTTTAATAGCAAAACAGCACAATTGGATGTTCTATGTCCACAACAATGTTTAAACCCTATCAGGTGACCATTTGTGAGGTCTGGGAAAAATGTAAGACATTTAGATGTTGGGGTGTAGTTACCCTTAAATGCAAGCATGCACCAGGAAGAGACCTTTGTTTGGTTAAGCGGTGTTGCTGTAGAACAAATGGCAACTGGAGTGATGCAAATGATCACGGTATAATTCTGCCAGGCAGGCATAGGCTACTTTGTAGTTAACATTTACTTGCGAAGGTTTTGGGGAAAGCCATTCCTTCCCTACCAGAAGAAGGTTATCATTAGCATCATCGCTAACGGCTACACAAAGTGTAGATATACGCGCGCACCGCACACATGCACACAGACAGGGGCATTCCTGTGCCGTTTCAGAAAGTTCATGGAAATACGAATCACTGATGCATTTTGTTCATGTCTTATGATTGACTTGGGCAAATTAATGCGTTTTCTAACAAGTTGAATAGTTTTAGTTGATTTCTTACTAAGTTCAATAAATGTTTGAATATTGTTGAATTTCGGTTTAATATCTGGATTCCGTGATTCGGTCCGCAACGCCTATTTTATAGGGCCCTAGTCAATGAACTTGTCATAAATCAACATAGGATATGCCCTCTTCCCCCCCCCCCCAACAAGACTCATATATATATATATATATATATATATATATATATATATATTGGAAATGTAAGCAAGGGTTGAGCTTCTTCAGTTTGTGTCACAAAGTGGATACGTTTCTGTGTCCCTTTCAGAGTGAGTGACACATTGACTTTATATAGTGTACCAAGAGTTGTTCCCTCGCTTACGGCCATACCAGCCTGAATACGCCTGATCTCGTCCGATCTCGGAAGCTAAGTAGGGTAGGGCCTGGTTAGTACTTGGATGGGAGACTTCCTGGGAATTCCAGGTGCTGTAAGCTTTTTGTCCCAGTAGAGCGTGCTCTTGTGTCATGGAGCAACTGCCTTTTATTTATCACCCTAATAATATCATGGATTGTTATTGGACTAAATGCAGTTTGTGTGTGCTGCCCTGCCCTGATCAAATCAAATCAAATAATGGACAGTGCGTTTCCCTCAAAATATAGGCAGTACATGCAGCCTTTGTTTTTAGTCTAGGAGACAGTCAATGTCTGTAGTCCATTAGGGCACTATACAATCCCTTCAATGTTTTGCCTGATTCCGTTAATTCCCAAGTTCCCTTTTCTCCGTTTAGATTTCCCCGTTGACCGTTTGTCCCTGTTTTGGCAGGTTTTCGCTCTCAAAAGTACACCTTTTTAATAGCAAAACAGCACAATTGGATGTTCTATGTCCACAACAATGTTTAAACCCTATCAGGTGACCATTTGTGAGGTCTGGGAAAAATGTAAGACATTTAGATGTTGGGGTGTAGTTACCCTTAAATGCAAGCATGCACCAGGAAGAGACCTTTGTTTGGTTAAGCGGTGTTGCTGTAGAACAAATGGCAACTGGAGTGATGCAAATGATCACGGTATAATTCTGCCAGGCAGGCATAGGCTACTTTGTAGTTAACATTTACTTGCGAAGGTTTTGGGGAAAGCCATTCCTTCCCTACCAGAAGAAGGTTATCATTAGCATCATCGCTAACGGCTACACAAAGTGTAGACATACGCGCGCACCGCACACATGCACACAGACAGGGGCATTCCTGTGCCGTTTCAGAAAGTTCATGGAAATACGAATCACTGATGCATTTTGTTCATGTCTTATGATTGACTTGGGCAAATGAATGCGTTTTCTAACAAGTTGAATAGATTTAGTTGATTTCTTACTAAGTTCAATAAATGTTTGAATATTGTTGAATTTCGGTTTAATGTCTGGATTCCGTGATTCGGTCCGCAACGCCTATTTTATAGGGCCCTAGTCAATGAACTTGTCATAAATCAACATAGGATATGCCCTCTTCCCCCCCCCCCCAACAAGACTCAAATATATATATATATATATTGGAAATGTAAGCAGGGGTTGAGCTTCTTCAGTTTGTGTCACAAAGTGGATACGTTTCTGTGTCCCTTTCAGAGTGAGTGACACATTGACTTTATATAGTGTACCAAGAGTTGTTCACTCGCTTACGGCCATACCAGCCTGAATACGCCCGATCTCGTCTGATCTCGGAAGCTAAGCAGGGTCGGGCCTGGTTAGTACTTGGATGGGAGACTGCCTGGGAATACCATGTGCTGTAAGCTTTTTGTCCCAGTAGAGCGTGCTCTTGTGTCATGGAGCAACTGCTTTTTTATTTATCACCCTAATAATATCATGGATTGTTATTGGACTAAATGCAGTTTGTGTGCTGCCCTGCCCTGATCAAATCAAATCAAATAATGGACAGTGCGTTTCCCTCAAAATATAGGCAGTACATGCAGCCTTTGTTTTTAGTCTAGGAGACAGTCAATGTCTGTAGTCCATTAGGGCACTATACAATCCCTTCAATGTTTTGCCTGATTCCGTTAATTCCCAAGTTCCCTTTTCTCCGTTTAGATTTCCCCGTTGACCGTTTGTCCCTGTTTTGGCAGGTTTTCGCTCTCAAAAGTACACCTTTTTAATAGCAAAACAGCACAATTGGATGTTCTATGTCCACAACAATGTTTAAACCCTATCAGGTGACCATTTGTGAGGTCTGGGAAAAATGTAAGACATTTAGATGTTGGGGTGTAGTTACCCTTAAATGCAAGCATGCATCAGGAAGAGACCTTTGTTTGGTTAAGCGGTGTTGCTGTAGAACAAATGGCAACTGGAGTGATGCAAATGATCACGGTATAATTCTGCCAGGCAGGCATAGGCTACTTTGTAGTTAACATTTACTTGCGAAGGTTTTGGGGAAAGCCATTCCTTCCCTACCAGAAGAAGGTTATCATTAGCATCATCGCTAACGGCTACACAAAGTGTAGACATACGCGCGCACCGCACACATGCACACAGACAGGGGCATTCCTGTGCCGTTTCAGAAAGTTCATGGAAATACGAATCACTGATGCATTTTGTTCATGTCTTATGATTGACTTGGGCAAATGAATGCGTTTTCTAACAAGTTGAATAGATTTAGTTGATTTCTTACTAAGTTCAATAAATGTTTGAATATTGTTGAATTTCGGTTTAATGTCTGGATTCCGTGATTCGGTCCGCAACGCCTATTTTATAGGGCCCTAGTCAATGAACTTGTCATAAATCAACATAGGATATGCCCTCTTCCCCCCCCCCCAACAAGACTCAAATATATATATATATATATTGGAAATGTAAGCAGGGGTTGAGCTTCTTCAGTTTGTGTCACAAAGTGGATACGTTTCTGTGTCCTTTTCAGAGTGAGTGACACATTGACTTTATATAGTGTACCAAGAGTTGTTCCCTCGCTTACGGCCATACCAGCCTGAATACGCCCGATCTCGTCTGATCTCGGAAGCTAAGCAGGGTCGGGCCTTGTTAGTACTTGGATGGGAGACCGCCTGGGAATACCAGGTGCTGTAAGCTTTTTGTCCCAGTAGAGCGTGCTCTTGTGTCATGGAGCAACTGCTTTTTATTTATCACCCTAATAATATCATGGATTGTTATTGGACTAAATGCAGTTTGTGTGCTGCCCTGCCCTGATCAAATCAAATCAAATAATGGACAGTGCGTTTCCCTCAAAATATAGGCAGTACATGCAGCCTTTGTTTTTAGTCTAGGAGACAGTCAATGTCTGTAGTCTATTAGGGCACTATACAATCCCTTCAATGTTTTGCCTGATACCGTTAATTCCCAAGTTCCCTTTTCTCCGTTTAGATTTCCCCGTTGACCGTTTGTCCCTGTTTTGGCAGGTTTTCGCTCTCAAAAGTACACCTTTTTAATAGCAAAACAGCACAATTGGATGTTCTATGTCCACAACAATGTTTAAACCCTATCAGGTGACCATTTGTGAGGTCTGGGAAAAATGTAAGACATTTAGATGTTGGGGTGTAGTTACCCTTAAATGCAAGCATGCACCAGGAAGAGACCTTTGTTTGGTTAAGCGGTGTTGCTGTAGAACAAATGGCAACTGGAGTGATGCAAATGATCACGGTATAATTCTGCCAGGCAGGCATAGGCTACTTTGTAGTTAACATTTACTTGCGAAGGTTTTGGGGAAAGCCATTCCTTCCCTACCAGAAGAAGGTTATCATTAGCATCATCGCTAACGGCTACACAAAGTGTAGATATACGCGCGCACCGCACACATGCACACAGACAGGGGCATTCCTGTGCCGTTTCAGAAAGTTCATGGAAATACGAATTACTGATGCATTTTGTTCATGTCTTATGATTGACTTGGGCAAATTAATGCGTTTTCTAACAAGTTGAATAGTTTTAGTTGATTTCTTACTAAGTTCAATAAATGTTTGAATATTGTTGAATTTCGGTTTAATGTCTGGATTCCGTGATTCGGTCCGCAACGCCTATTTTATAGGGCCCTAGTCAATGAACTTGTCATAAATCAACATAGGATATGCCCTCTTCCCCCCCCCCCCAACAAGACTCATATATATATATATATATATATATATATATTGGAAATGTAAGCAAGGGTTGAGCTTCTTCAGTTTGTGTCACAAAGTGGATACGTTTCTGTGTCCCTTTCAGAGTGAGTGACACATTGACTTTATATAGTGTACCAAGAGTTGTTCCCTCGCTTACGGCCATACCAGCCTGAATACGCCTGATCTCGTCCGATCTCGGAAGCTAAGTAGGGTAGGGCCTGGTTAGTACTTGGATGGGAGACTGCCTGGGAATTCCAGGTGCTGTAAGCTTTTTGTCCCAGTAGAGCGTGCTCTTGTGTCATGGAGCAACTGCCTTTTATTTATCACCCTAATAATATCATGGATTGTTATTGGACTAAATGCAGTTTGTGTGTGCTGCCCTGCCCTGATCAAATCAAATCAAATAATGGACAGTGCGTTTCCCTCAAAATATAGGCAGTACATGCAGCCTTTGTTTTTAGTCTAGGAGACATTCAATGTCTGTAGTCCATTAGGGCACTATACAATCCCTTCAATGTTTTGCCTGATTCCGTTAATTCCCAAGTTCCCTTTTCTCCGTTTAGATTTCCCCGTTGACCGTTTGTCCCTGTTTTGGCAGGTTTTCGCTCTCAAAAGTACACCTTTTTAATAGCAAAACAGCACAATTGGATGTTCTATGTCCACAACAATGTTTAAACCCTATCAGGTGACCATTTGTGAGGTCTGGGAAAAATGTAAGACATTTAGATGTTGGGGTGTAGTTACCCTTAAATGCAAGCATGCACCAGGAAGAGACCTTTGTTTGGTTAAGCGGTGTTGCTGTAGAACAAATGGCAACTGGAGTGATGCAAATGATCACGGTATAATTCTGCCAGGCAGGCATAGGCTACTTTGTAGTTAACATTTACTTGCGAAGGTTTTGGGGAAAGCCATTCCTTCCCTACCAGAAGAAGGTTATCATTAGCATCATCGCTAACGGCTACACAAAGTGTAGACATACGCGCGCACCGCACACATGCACACAGACAGGGGCATTCCTGTGCCGTTTCAGAAAGTTCATGGAAATACGAATCACTGATGCATTTTGTTCATGTCTTATGATTGACTCGGGCAAATGAATGCGTTTTCTAACAAGTTGAATAGATTTAGTTGATTTCTTACTAAGTTCAATAAATGTTTGAATATTGTTGAATTTCGGTTTAATGTCTGGATTCCGTGATTCGGTCCGCAACGCCTATTTTATAGGGCCCTAGTCAATGAACTTGTCATAAATCAACATAGGATATGCCCTCTTCCCCCCCCCCAACAAGACTCAAATATATATATATATATATTGGAAATGTAAGCAGGGGTTGAGCTTCTTCAGTTTGTGTCACAACGTGGATACGTTTCTGTGTCCCTTTCAGAGTGAGTGACACATTGACTTTATATAGTGTACCAAGAGTTGTTCCCTCGCTTATGGCCATACCAGCCTGAATACGCCCGATCTCGTCCGATCTCGGAAGCTAAGCAGGGTCGGGCCTGGTTAGTACTTGGATGGGAGACTGCCTGGGAATACCAGGTGCTGTAAGCTTTTTGTCCCAGTAGAGCGTGCTCTTGTGTCATGGAGCAACTGCTTTTTATTTATCACCCTAATAATATCATGGATTGTTATTGGACTAAATGCAGTTTGTGTGCTGCCCTGCCCTGATCAAATCAAATCAAATAATGGACAGTGCGTTTCCCTCAAAATATAGGCAGTACATGCAGCCTTTGTTTTTAGTCTAGGAGACAGTCAATGTCTGTAGTCCATTAGGGCACTATACAATCCCTTCAATGTTTTGCCTGATTCCGTTAATTCCCAAGTTCCCTTTTCTCCGTTTAGATTTCCCCGTTGACCGTTTGTCCCTGTTTTGGCAGGTTTTCGCTCTCAAAAGTACACCTTTTTAATAGCAAAACAGCACAATTGGATGTTCTATGTCCACAACAATGTTTAAACCCTATCAGGTGACCATTTGTGAGGTCTGGGAAAAATGTAAGACATTTAGATGTTGGGGTGTAGTTACCCTTAAATGCAAGCATGCACCAGGAAGAGACCTTTGTTTGGTTAAGCGGTGTTGCTGTAGAACAAATGGCAACTGGAGTGATGCAAATGATCACGGTATAATTCTGCCAGGCAGGCATAGGCTACTTTGTAGTTAACATTTACTTGCGAAGGTTTTGGGGAAAGCCATTCCTTCCCTACCAGAAGAAGGTTATCATTAGCATCATCGCTAACGGCTACACAAAGTGTAGACATACGCGCGCACCGCACACATGCACACAGACAGGGGCATTCCTGTGCCGTTTCAGAAAGTTCATGGAAATACGAATTACTGATGCATTTTGTTCATGTCTTATGATTGACTTGGGCAAATTAATGCGTTTTCTAACAAGTTGAATAGTTTTAGTTGATTTCTTACTAAGTTCAATAAATGTTTGAATATTGTTGAATTTCGGTTTAATGTCTGGATTCCGTGATTCGGTCCGCAACGCCTATTTTATAGGGCCCTAGTCAATGAACTTGTCATAAATCAACATAGGATATGCCCTCTTCCCCCCCCCCCCAACAAGACTCATATATATATATATATATATATATATATATATATTGGAAATGTAAGCAAGGGTTGAGCTTCTTCAGTTTGTGTCACAAAGTGGATACGTTTCTGTGTCCCTTTCAGAGTGAGTGACACATTGACTTTATATAGTGTACCAAGAGTTGTTCCCTCGCTTACGGCCATACCAGCCTGAATACGCCTGATCTCGTCCGATCTCGGAAGCTAAGTAGGGTAGGGCCTGGTTAGTACTTGGATGGGAGACTGCCTGGGAATTCCAGGTGCTGTAAGCTTTTTGTCCCAGTAGAGCGTGCTCTTGTGTCATGGAGCAACTGCCTTTTATTTATCACCCTAATAATATCATGGATTGTTATTGGACTAAATGCAGTTTGTGTGTGCTGCCCTGCCCTGATCAAATCAAATCAAATAATGGACAGTGCGTTTCCCTCAAAATATAGGCAGTACATGCAGCCTTTGTTTTTAGTCTAGGAGACATTCAATGTCTGTAGTCCATTAGGGCACTATACAATCCCTTCAATGTTTTGCCTGATTCCGTTAATTCCCAAGTTCCCTTTTCTCCGTTTAGATTTCCCCGTTGACCGTTTGTCCCTGTTTTGGCAGGTTTTCGCTCTCAAAAGTACACCTTTTTAATAGCAAAACAGCACAATTGGATGTTCTATGTCCACAACAATGTTTAAACCCTATCAGGTGACCATTTGTGAGGTCTGGGAAAAATGTAAGACATTTAGATGTTGGGGTGTAGTTACCCTTAAATGCAAGCATGCACCAGGAAGAGACCTTTGTTTGGTTAAGCGGTGTTGCTGTAGAACAAATGGCAACTGGAGTGATGCAAATGATCACGGTATAATTCTGCCAGGCAGGCATAGGCTACTTTGTAGTTAACATTTACTTGCGAAGGTTTTGGGGAAAGCCATTCCTTCCCTACCAGAAGAAGGTTATCATTAGCATCATCGCTAACGGCTACACAAAGTGTAGACATACGCGCGCACCGCACACATGCACACAGACAGGGGCATTCCTGTGCCGTTTCAGAAAGTTCATGGAAATACGAATCACTGATGCATTTTGTTCATGTCTTATGATTGACTCGGGCAAATGAATGCGTTTTCTAACAAGTTGAATAGATTTAGTTGATTTCTTACTAAGTTCAATAAATGTTTGAATATTGTTGAATTTCGGTTTAATGTCTGGATTCCGTGATTCGGTCCGCAACGCCTATTTTATAGGGCCCTAGTCAATGAACTTGTCATAAATCAACATAGGATATGCCCTCTTCCCCCCCCCCAACAAGACTCAAATATATATATATATATATTGGAAATGTAAGCAGGGGTTGAGCTTCTTCAGTTTGTGTCACAACGTGGATACGTTTCTGTGTCCCTTTCAGAGTGAGTGACACATTGACTTTATATAGTGTACCAAGAGTTGTTCCCTCGCTTATGGCCATACCAGCCTGAATACGCCCGATCTCGTCCGATCTCGGAAGCTAAGCAGGGTCGGGCCTGGTTAGTACTTGGATGGGAGACTGCCTGGGAATACCAGGTGCTGTAAGCTTTTTGTCCCAGTAGAGCGTGCTCTTGTGTCATGGAGCAACTGCTTTTTATTTATCACCCTAATAATATCATGGATTGTTATTGGACTAAATGCAGTTTGTGTGCTGCCCTGCCCTGATCAAATCAAATCAAATAATGGACAGTGCGTTTCCCTCAAAATATAGGCAGTACATGCAGCCTTTGTTTTTAGTCTAGGAGACAGTCAATGTCTGTAGTCCATTAGGGCACTATACAATCCCTTCAATGTTTTGCCTGATTCCGTTAATTCCCAAGTTCCCTTTTCTCCGTTTAGATTTCCCCGTTGACCGTTTGTCCCTGTTTTGGCAGGTTTTCGCTCTCAAAAGTACACCTTTTTAATAGCAAAACAGCACAATTGGATGTTCTATGTCCACAACAATGTTTAAACCCTATCAGGTGACCATTTGTGAGGTCTGGGAAAAATGTAAGACATTTAGATGTTGGGGTGTAGTTACCCTTAAATGCAAGCATGCACCAGGAAGAGACCTTTGTTTGGTTAAGCGGTGTTGCTGTAGAACAAATGGCAACTGGAGTGATGCAAATGATCACGGTATAATTCTGCCAGGCAGGCATAGGCTACTTTGTAGTTAACATTTACTTGCGAAGGTTTTGGGGAAAGCCATTCCTTCCCTACCAGAAGAAGGTTATCATTAGCATCATCGCTAACGGCTACACAAAGTGTAGACATACGCGCGCACCGCACACATGCACACAGACAGGGGCATTCCTGTGCCGTTTCAGAAAGTTCATGGAAATACGAATTACTGATGCATTTTGTTCATGTCTTATGATTGACTTGGGCAAATTAATGCGTTTTCTAACAAGTTGAATAGTTTTAGTTGATTTCTTACTAAGTTCAATAAATGTTTGAATATTGTTGAATTTCGGTTTAATGTCTGGATTCCGTGATTCGGTCCGCAACGCCTATTTTATAGGGCCCTAGTCAATGAACTTGTCATAAATCAACATAGGATATGCCCTCTTCCCCCCCCCCCCAACAAGACTCATATATATATATATATATATATATATATATATATTGGAAATGTAAGCAAGGGTTGAGCTTCTTCAGTTTGTGTCACAAAGTGGATACGTTTCTGTGTCCCTTTCAGAGTGAGTGACACATTGACTTTATATAGTGTACCAAGAGTTGTTCCCTCGCTTACGGCCATACCAGCCTGAATACGCCTGATCTCGTCCGATCTCGGAAGCTAAGTAGGGTAGGGCCTGGTTAGTACTTGGATGGGAGACTGCCTGGGAATTCCAGGTGCTGTAAGCTTTTTGTCCCAGTAGAGCGTGCTCTTGTGTCATGGAGCAACTGCCTTTTATTTATCACCCTAATAATATCATGGATT
>NC_139991.1:23945876-23950876 GCF_964263955.1 Coregonus lavaretus
TAGAGCGTGCTCTTGTGTCATGGAGCAACTGCTTTTTTATTTATCACCCTAATAATATCATGGATTGTTATTGGACTAAATGCAGTTTGTGTGCTGCCCTGCCCTGATCAAATCAAATCAAATAATGGACAGTGCGTTTCCCTCAAAATATAGGCAGTACATGCAGCCTTTGTTTTTAGTCTAGGAGACAGTCAATGTCTGTAGTCCATTAGGGCACTATACAATCCCTTCAATGTTTTGCCTGATTCCGTTAATTCCCAAGTTCCCTTTTCTCCGTTTAGATTTCCCCGTTGACCGTTTGTCCCTGTTTTGGCAGGTTTTCGCTCTCAAAAGTACACCTTTTTAATAGCAAAACAGCACAATTGGATGTTCTATGTCCACAACAATGTTTAAACCCTATCAGGTGACCATTTGTGAGGTCTGGGAAAAATGTAAGACATTTAGATGTTGGGGTGTAGTTACCCTTAAATGCAAGCATGCACCAGGAAGAGACCTTTGTTTGGTTAAGCGGTGTTGCTGTAGAACAAATGGCAACTGGAGTGATGCAAATGATCACGGTATAATTCTGCCAGGCAGGCATAGGCTACTTTGTAGTTAACATTTACTTGCGAAGGTTTTGGGGAAAGCCATTCCTTCCCTACCAGAAGAAGGTTATCATTAGCATCATCGCTAACGGCTACACAAAGTGTAGACATACGCGCGCACCGCACACATGCACACAGACAGGGGCATTCCTGTGCCGTTTCAGAAAGTTCATGGAAATACGAATCACTGATGCATTTTGTTCATGTCTTATGATTGACTTGGGCAAATGAATGCGTTTTCTAACAAGTTGAATAGATTTAGTTGATTTCTTACTAAGTTCAATAAATGTTTGAATATTGTTGAATTTCGGTTTAATGTCTGGATTCCGTGATTCGGTCCGCAACGCCTATTTTATAGGGCCCTAGTCAATGAACTTGTCATAAATCAACATAGGATATGCCCTCTTCCCCCCCCCCCAACAAGACTCAAATATATATATATATATATTGGAAATGTAAGCAGGGGTTGAGCTTCTTCAGTTTGTGTCACAAAGTGGATACGTTTCTGTGTCCTTTTCAGAGTGAGTGACACATTGACTTTATATAGTGTACCAAGAGTTGTTCCCTCGCTTACGGCCATACCAGCCTGAATACGCCCGATCTCGTCTGATCTCGGAAGCTAAGCAGGGTCGGGCCTGGTTAGTACTTGGATGGGAGACCGCCTGGGAATACCAGGTGCTGTAAGCTTTTTGTCCCAGTAGAGCGTGCTCTTGTGTCATGGAGCAACTGCTTTTTATTTATCACCCTAATAATATCATGGATTGTTATTGGACTAAATGCAGTTTGTGTGCTGCCCTGCCCTGATCAAATCAAATCAAATAATGGACAGTGCGTTTCCCTCAAAATATAGGCAGTACATGCAGCCTTTGTTTTTAGTCTAGGAGACAGTCAATGTCTGTAGTCCATTAGGGCACTATACAATCCCTTCAATGTTTTGCCTGATTCCGTTAATTCCCAAGTTCCCTTTTCTCCGTTTAGATTTCCCCGTTGACCGTTTGTCCCTGTTTTGGCAGGTTTTCGCTCTCAAAAGTACACCTTTTTAATAGCAAAACAGCACAATTGGATGTTCTATGTCCACAACAATGTTTAAACCCTATCAGGTGACCATTTGTGAGGTCTGGGAAAAATGTAAGACATTTAGATGTTGGGGTGTAGTTACCCTTAAATGCAAGCATGCACCAGGAAGAGACCTTTGTTTGGTTAAGCGGTGTTGCTGTAGAACAAATGGCAACTGGAGTGATGCAAATGATCACGGTATAATTCTGCCAGGCAGGCATAGGCTACTTTGTAGTTAACATTTACTTGCGAAGGTTTTGGGGAAAGCCATTCCTTCCCTACCAGAAGAAGGTTATCATTAGCATCATCGCTAACGGCTACACAAAGTGTAGACATACGCGCGCACCGCACACATGCACACAGACAGGGGCATTCCTGTGCCGTTTCAGAAAGTTCATGGAAATACGAATCACTGATGCATTTTGTTCATGTCTTATGATTGACTTGGGCAAATGAATGCGTTTTCTAACAAGTTGAATAGATTTAGTTGATTTCTTACTAAGTTCAATAAATGTTTGAATATTGTTGAATTTCGGTTTAATGTCTGGATTCCGTGATTCGGTCCGCAACGCCTATTTTATAGGGCCCTAGTCAATGAACTTGTCATAAATCAACATAGGATATGCCCTCTTCCCCCCCCCCAACAAGACTCAAATATATATATATATTTATTGGAAATGTAAGCAGGGGTTAAGCTTCTTCAGCTTGTGTCACAAAGTGGATACGTTTCTGTGTCCCTTTCAGAGTGAGTGACACATTGACTTTATATAGTGTACCAAGAGTTGTTCCCTCGTTTACGGCCATACCAGCCTGAATACGCCCGATCTCATCCGATCTCGGAAGCTAAGCAGGGTCGGGCCTGGTTAGTACTTGGATGGGAGACTGCCTGGGAATACCAGGTGCTGTAAGCTTTTTGTCCCAGTAGAGCGTGCTCTTGTGTCATGGAGCAACTGCTTTTTATTTATCACCCTAATAATATCATGGATTGTTATTGGACTAAATGCAGTTTGTGTGCTGCCCTGCCCTGATCAAATCAAATCAAATAATGGACAGTGCGTTTCCCTCAAAATATAGGCAGTACATGCAGCCTTTGTTTTTAGTCTAGGAGACAGTCAATGTCTGTAGTCCATTAGGGCACTATACAATCCCTTCAATGTTTTGCCTGATTCCGTTAATTCCCAAGTTCCCTTTTCTCCGTTTAGATTTCCCCGTTGACCGTTTGTCCCTGTTTTGGCAGGTTTTCGCTCTCAAAAGTACACCTTTTTAATAGCAAAACAGCACAATTGGATGTTCTATGTCCACAACAATGTTTAAACCCTATCAGGTGACCATTTGTGAGGTCTGGGAAAAATGTAAGACATTTAGATGTTGGGGTGTAGTTACCCTTAAATGCAAGCATGCACCAGGAAGAGACCTTTGTTTGGTTAAGCGGTGTTGCTGTAGAACAAATGGCAACTGGAGTGATGCAAATGATCACGGTATAATTCTGCCAGGCAGGCATAGGCTACTTTGTAGTTAACATTTACTTGCGAAGGTTTTGGGGAAAGCCATTCCTTCCCTACCAGAAGAAGGTTATCATTAGCATCATCGCTAACGGCTACACAAAGTGTAGACATACGCGCGCACCGCACACATGCACACAGACAGGGGCATTCCTGTGCCGTTTCAGAAAGTTCATGGAAATACGAATCACTGATGCATTTTGTTCATGTCTTATGATTGACTTGGGCAAATGAATGCGTTTTCTAACAAGTTGAATAGATTTAGTTGATTTCTTACTAAGTTCAATAAATGTTTGAATATTGTTGAATTTCGGATTAATGTCTGGATTCCGTGATTCGGTCCGCAACGCCTATTTTATAGGGCCCTAGTCAATGAACTTGTCATAAATCAACATAGGATATGCCCTCTTCCCCCCCCCCCAACAAGACTCATATATATATATATATATATATATATATATATATATATATATATATATATTGGAAATGTAATCAAGGGTTGAGCTTCTTCAGTTTGTGTCACAAAGTGGATACGTTTCTGTGTCCCTTTCAGAGTGAGTGACACATTGACTTTATATAGTGTACCAAGAGTTGTTCCCTCGCTTACGGCCATACCAGCCTGAATACGCCCGATCTCGTCCGATCTCGGAAGCTAAGCAGGGTTGGGCCTGGTTAGTACTTGGATGGGAGACCGCCTGGGAATACCAGGTGCTGTAAGCTTTTTGTCCCAGTAGAGCGTGCTCTTGTGTCATGGAGCAACTGCTTTTTATTTATCACCCTAATAATATCATGGATTGTTATTGGACTAAATGCAGTTTGTGTGCTGCCCTGCCCTGATCAAATCAAATCAAATAATGGACAGTGCGTTTCCCTCAAAATATAGGCAGTACATGCAGCCTTTGTTTTTAGTCTAGGAGACAGTCAATGTCTGTAGTCCATTAGGGCACTATACAATCCCTTCAATGTTTTGCCTGATTCTGTTAATTCCCAAGTTCCCTTTTCTCCGTTTAGATTTCCCCGTTGACCGTTTGTCGTTGACCGTTTGTCCCTGTTTTGGCAGGTTTTCGCTCTCAAAAGTACACCTTTTTAATAGCAAAACAGCACAATTGGATGTTCTATGTCCACAACAATGTTTAAACCCTATCAGGTGACCATTTGTGAGGTCTGGGAAAAATGTAAGACATTTAGATGTTGGGGTGTAGTTACCCTTAAATGCAAGCATGCACCAGGAAGAGACCTTTGTTTGGTTAAGCTGTGTTGCTGTAGAACAAATGGCAACTGGAGTGATGCAAATGATCACGGTATAATTCTGCCAGGCAGGCATAGGCTACTTTGTAGTTAACATTTACTTGCGAAGGTTTTGGGGAAAGCCATTCCTTCCCTACCAGAAGAAGGTTATCATTAGCATCATCGCTAACGGCTACACAAAGTGTAGACATACGCGCGCACCGCACACATGCACCCAGACAGGGGCATTCCTGTGCCGTTTCAGAAAGTTCATGGAAATACGAATCACTGATGCATTTTGTTCATGTCTTATGATTGACTTGGGCAAATGAATGCGTTTTCTAACAAGTTGAATAGATTTAGTTGATTTCTTACTAAGTTCAATAAATGTTTGAATATTGTTGAATTTCGGTTTAATGTCTGGATTCCGTGATTCGGTCCGCAACGCCTATTTTATAGGGCCCTAGTCAATGAACTTGTCATAAATCAACATAGGATATGCCCTCTTCCCCCCCCCCAACAAGACTCAAATATATATATATATATATATATTGGAAATGTAAGCAGGGGTTGAGCTTCTTCAGTTTGTGTCACAAAGTGGATACGTTTCTGTGTCCCTTTCAGAGTGAGT
>NC_139991.1:23955876-23960876 GCF_964263955.1 Coregonus lavaretus
CAAGACTCAAATATATATATATATATATTGGAAATGTAAGCAGGGGTTGAGCTTCTTCAGTTTGTGTCACAAAGTGGATACGTTTCTGTGTCCCTTTCAGAGTGAGTGACACATTGACTTTATATAGTGTACCAAGAGTTGTTCACTCGCTTACGGCCATACCAGCCTGAATACGCCCGATCTCGTCTGATCTCGGAAGCTAAGCAGGGTCGGGCCTGGTTAGTACTTGGATGGGAGACCGCCTGGGAATACCATGTGCTGTAAGCTTTTTGTCCCAGTAGAGCGTGCTCTTGTGTCATGGAGCAACTGCTTTTTATTTATCACCCTAATAATATCATGGATTGTTATTGGACTAAATGCAGTTTGTGTGCTGCCCTGCCCTGATCAAATCAAATCAAATAATGGACAGTGCGTTTCCCTCAAAATATAGGCAGTACATGCAGCCTTTGTTTTTAGTCTAGGAGACAGTCAATGTCTGTAGTCCATTAGGGCACTATACAATCCCTTCAATGTTTTGCCTGATTCCGTTAATTCCCAAGTTCCCTTTTCTCCGTTTAGATTTCCCCGTTGACCGTTTGTCCCTGTTTTGGCAGGTTTTCGCTCTCAAAAGTACACCTTTTTAATAGCAAAACAGCACAATTGGATGTTCTATGTCCACAACAATGTTTAAACCCTATCAGGTGACCATTTGTGAGGTCTGGGAAAAATGTAAGACATTTAGATGTTGGGGTGTAGTTACCCTTAAATGCAAGCATGCACCAGGAAGAGACCTTTGTTTGGTTAAGCGGTGTTGCTGTAGAACAAATGGCAACTGGAGTGATGCAAATGATCACGGTATAATTCTGCCAGGCAGGCATAGGCTACTTTGTAGTTAACATTTACTTGCAAAGGTTTTGGGGAAAGCCATTCCTTCCCTACCAGAAGAAGGTTATCATTAGCATCATCGCTAACGGCTACACAAAGTGTAGACATACGCGCGCACCGCACACATGCACACAGACAGGGGCATTCCTGTGCCGTTTCAGAAAGTTCATGGAAATACGAATCACTGATGCATTTTGTTCATGTCTTATGATTGACTTGGGCAAATGAATGCGTTTTCTAACAAGTTGAATAGATTTAGTTGATTTCTTACTAAGTTCAATAAATGTTTGAATATTGTTGAATTTCGGTTTAATGTCTGGATTCCGTGATTCGGTCCGCAACGCCTATTTTATAGGGCCCTAGTCAATGAACTTGTCATAAATCAACATAGGATATGCCCTCTTCCCCCCCCCCCCAACAAGACTCAAATATATATATATATATATTGGAAATGTAAGCAGGGGTTGAGCTTCTTCAGTTTGTGTCACAAAGTGGATACGTTTCTGTGTCCCTTTCAGAGTGAGTGACACATTGACTTTATATAGTGTACCAAGAGTTGTTCACTCACTTACGGCCATACCAGCCTGAATACGCCCGATCTCGTCTGATCTCGGAAGCTAAGCAGGGTCGGGCCTGGTTAGTACTTGGATGGGAGACCGCCTGGGAATACCATGTGCTGTAAGCTTTTTGTCCCAGTAGAGCGTGCTCTTGTGTCATGGAGCAACTGCTTTTTATTTATCACCCTAATAATATCATGGATTGTTATTGGACTAAATGCAGTTTGTGTGCTGCCCTGCCCTGATCAAATCAAATCAAATAATGGACAGTGCGTTTCCCTCAAAATATAGGCAGTACATGCAGCCTTTGTTTTTAGTCTAGGAGACAGTCAATGTCTGTAGTCCATTAGGGCACTATACAATCCCTTCAATGTTTTGCCTGATTCCGTTAATTCCCAAGTTCCCTTTTCTCCGTTTAGATTTCCCCGTTGACCGTTTGTCCCTGTTTTGGCAGGTTTTCGCTCTCAAAAGTACACCTTTTTAATAGCAAAACAGCACAATTGGATGTTCTATGTCCACAACAATGTTTAAACCCTATCAGGTGACCATTTGTGAGGTCTGGGAAAAATGTAAGACATTTAGATGTTGGGGTGTAGTTACCCTTAAATGCAAGCATGCACCAGGAAGAGACCTTTGTTTGGTTAAGCGGTGTTGCTGTAGAACAAATGGCAACTGGAGTGATGCAAATGATCACGGTATAATTCTGCCAGGCAGGCATAGGCTACTTTGTAGTTAACATTTACTTGCGAAGGTTTTGGGGAAAGCCATTCCTTCCCTACCAGAAGAAGGTTATCATTAGCATCATCGCTAACGGCTACACAAAGTGTAGACATACGCGCGCACCGCACACATGCACACAGACAGGGGCATTCCTGTGCCGTTTCAGAAAGTTCATGGAAATACGAATCACTGATGCATTTTGTTCATGTCTTATGATTGACTCGGGCAAATGAAAGCGTTTTCTAACAAGTTGAATAGATTTAGTTGATTTCTTACTAAGTTCAATAAATGTTTGAATATTGTTGAATTTCGGTTTAATGTCTGGATTCCGTGATTCGGTCCGCAACGCCTATTTTATAGGGCCCTAGTCAATGAACTTGTCATAAATCAACATAGGATATGCCCTCTTCCCCCCCCCCCCCAACAAGACTCAAATATATATATATATATATATTGGAAATGTAAGCAGGGGTTGAGCTTCTTCAGTTTGTGTCACAAAGTGGATACGTTTCTGTGTCCCTTTCAGAGTGAGTGACACATTGACTTTATATAGTGTACCAAGAGTTGTTCACTCGCTTACGGCCATACCAGCCTGAATACGCCCGATCTCGTCTGATCTCGGAAGCTAAGCAGGGTCGGGCCTGGTTAGTACTTGGATGGGAGACCGCCTGGGAATACCATGTGCTGTAAGCTTTTTGTCCCAGTAGAGCGTGCTCTTGTGTCATGGAGCAACTGCTTTTTTATTTATCACCCTAATAATATCATGGATTGTTATTGGACTAAATGCAGTTTGTGTGCTGCCCTGCCCTGATCAAATCAAATCAAATAATGGACAGTGCGTTTCCCTCAAAATATAGGCAGTACATGCAGCCTTTGTTTTTAGTCTAGGAGACAGTCAATGTCTGTAGTCCATTAGGGCACTATACAATCCCTTCAATGTTTTGCCTGATTCCGTTAATTCCCAAGTTCCCTTTTCTCCGTTTAGATTTCCCCGTTGACCGTTTGTCCCTGTTTTGGCAGGTTTCGCTCTCAAAAGTACACCTTTTTAATAGCAAAACAGCACAATTGGATGTTCTATGTCCACAACAATGTTTAAACCCTATCAGGTGACCATTTGTGAGGTCTGGGAAAAATGTAAGACATTTAGATGTTGGGGTGTAGTTACCCTTAAATGCAAGCATGCACCAGGAAGAGACCTTTGTTTGGTTAAGCGGTGTTGCTGTAGAACAAATGGCAACTGGAGTGATGCAAATGATCACGGTATAATTCTGCCAGGCAGGCATAGGCTACTTTGTAGTTAACATTTACTTGCGAAGGTTTTGGGGAAAGCCATTCCTTCCCTACCAGAAGAAGGTTATCATTAGCATCATCGCTAACGGCTACACAAAGTGTAGACATACGCGCACACCGCACACATGCACACAGACAGGGGCATTCCTGTGCCGTTTCAGAAAGTTCATGGAAATACGAATCACTGATGCATTTTGTTCATGTCTTATGATTGACTTGGGCAAATGAATGCGTTTTCTAACAAGTTGAATAGATTTAGTTGATTTCTTACTAAGTTCAATAAATGTTTGAATATTGTTGAATTTCGGTTTAATGTCTGGATTCCGTGATTCGGTCCGCAACGCCTATTTTATAGGGCCCTAGTCAATGAACTTGTCATAAATCAACATAGGATATGCCCTCTTCCCCCCCCCCAACAAGACTCAAATATATATATATATATATTGGAAATGTAAGCAGGGGTTAAGCTTCTTCAGCTTGTGTCACAAAGTGGATACGTTTCTGTGTCCCTTTCAGAGTGAGTGACACATTGACTTTATATAGTGTACCAAGAGTTGTTCCCTCGTTTACGGCCATACCAGCCTGAATACGCCCGATCTCATCTGATCTCGGAAGCTAAGCAGGGTCGGGCCTGGTTAGTACTTGGATGGGAGACCGCCTGGGAATACCAGGTGCTGTAAGCTTTTTGTCCCAGTAGAGCGTGCTCTTGTGTCATGGAGCAACTGCTTTTTATTTATCACCCTAATAATATCATGGATTGTTATTGGACTAAATGCAGTTTGTGTGCTGCCCTGCCCTGATCAAATCAAATCAAATAATGGACAGTGCGTTTCCCTCAAAATATAGGCAGTACATGCAGCCTTTGTTTTTAGTCTAGGAGACAGTCAATGTCTGTAGTCTATTAGGGCACTATACAATCCCTTCAATGTTTTGCCTGATTCCGTTAATTCCCAAGTTCCCTTTTCTCCGTTTAGATTTCCCCGTTGACCGTTTGTCCCTGTTTTGGCAGGTTTTCGCTCTCAAAAGTACACCTTTTTAATAGCAAAACAGCACAATTGGATGTTCTATGTCCACAACAATGTTTAAACCCTATCAGGTGACCATTTGTGAGGTCTGGGAAAAATGTAAGACATTTAGATGTTGGGGTGTAGTTACCCTTAAATGCAAGCATGCACCAGGAAGAGACCTTTGTTTGGTTAAGCGGTGTTGCTGTAGAACAAATGGCAACTGGAGTGATGCAAATGATCACGGTATAATTCTGCCAGGCAGGCATAGGCTACTTTGTAGTTAACATTTACTTGCGAAGGTTTTGGGGAAAGCCATTCCTTCCCTACCAGAAGAAGGTTATCATTAGCATCATCGCTAACGGCTACACAAAGTGTAGATATACGCGCGCACCGCACACATGCACACAGACAGGGGCATTCCTGTGCCGTTTCAGAAAGTTCATGGAAATACGAATCACTGATGCATTTTGTTCATGTCTTATGATTGACTTGGGCAAATTAATGCGTTTTCTAACAAGTTGAATAGTTTTAGTTGATTTCTTACTAAGTTCAATAAATGTTT
>NC_139991.1:23963376-23970876 GCF_964263955.1 Coregonus lavaretus
GTCTTATGATTGACTTGGGCAAATGAATGCGTTTTCTAACAAGTTGAATAGATTTAGTTGATTTCTTACTAAGTTCAATAAATGTTTGAATATTGTTGAATTTCGGTTTAATGTCTGGATTCCGTGATTCGGTCCGCAACGCCTATTTTATAGGGCCCTAGTCAATGAACTTGTCATAAATCAACATAGGATATGCCCTCTTCCCCCCCCCCCAACAAGACTCAAATATATATATATATATATTGGAAATGTAAGCAGGGGTTGAGCTTCTTCAGTTTGTGTCACAAAGTGGATACGTTTCTGTGTCCTTTTCAGAGTGAGTGACACATTGACTTTATATAGTGTACCAAGAGTTGTTCCCTCGCTTACGGCCATACCAGCCTGAATACGCCCGATCTCGTCTGATCTCGGAAGCTAAGCAGGGTCGGGCCTGGTTAGTACTTGGATGGGAGACCGCCTGGGAATACCAGGTGCTGTAAGCTTTTTGTCCCAGTAGAGCGTGCTCTTGTGTCATGGAGCAACTGCTTTTTATTTATCACCCTAATAATATCATGGATTGTTATTGGACTAAATGCAGTTTGTGTGCTGCCCTGCCCTGATCAAATCAAATCAAATAATGGACAGTGCGTTTCCCTCAAAATATAGGCAGTACATGCAGCCTTTGTTTTTAGTCTAGGAGACAGTCAATGTCTGTAGTCCATTAGGGCACTATACAATCCCTTCAATGTTTTGCCTGATTCCGTTAATTCCCAAGTTCCCTTTTCTCCGTTTAGATTTCCCCGTTGACCGTTTGTCCCTGTTTTGGCAGGTTTTCGCTCTCAAAAGTACACCTTTTTAATAGCAAAACAGCACAATTGGATGTTCTATGTCCACAACAATGTTTAAACCCTATCAGGTGACCATTTGTGAGGTCTGGGAAAAATGTAAGACATTTAGATGTTGGGGTGTAGTTACCCTTAAATGCAAGCATGCACCAGGAAGAGACCTTTGTTTGGTTAAGCGGTGTTGCTGTAGAACAAATGGCAACTGGAGTGATGCAAATGATCACGGTATAATTCTGCCAGGCAGGCATAGGCTACTTTGTAGTTAACATTTACTTGCGAAGGTTTTGGGGAAAGCCATTCCTTCCCTACCAGAAGAAGGTTATCATTAGCATCATCGCTAACGGCTACACAAAGTGTAGACATACGCGCGCACCGCACACATGCACACAGACAGGGGCATTCCTGTGCCGTTTCAGAAAGTTCATGGAAATACGAATCACTGATGCATTTTGTTCATGTCTTATGATTGACTTGGGCAAATGAATGCGTTTTCTAACAAGTTGAATAGATTTAGTTGATTTCTTACTAAGTTCAATAAATGTTTGAATATTGTTGAATTTCGGTTTAATGTCTGGATTCCGTGATTTGGTCCGCAACGCCTATTTTATAGGGCCCTAGTCAATGAACTTGTCATAAATCAACATAGGATATGCCCTCTTCCCCCCCCCCCAACAAGACTCAAATATATATATATATATATTGGAAATGTAAGCAGGGGTTAAGCTTCTTCAGCTTGTGTCACAAAGTGGATACGTTTCTGTGTCCCTTTCAGAGTGAGTGACACATTGACTTTATATAGTGTACCAAGAGTTGTTCCCTCGTTTACGGCCATACCAGCCTGAATACGCCCGATCTCATCCGATCTCGGAAGCTAAGCAGGGTCGGGCCTGGTTAGTACTTGGATGGGAGACCGCCTGGGAATACCAGGTGCTGTAAGCTTTTTGTCCCAGTAGAGCGTGCTCTTGTGTCATGGAGCAACTGCTTTTTATTTATCACCCTAATAATATCATGGATTGTTATTGGACTAAATGCAGTTTGTGTGCTGCCCTGCCCTGATCAAATCAAATCAAATAATGGACAGTGCGTTTCCCTCAAAATATAGGCAGTACATGCAGCCTTTGTTTTTAGTCTAGGAGACAGTCAATGTCTGTAGTCTATTAGGGCACTATACAATCCCTTCAATGTTTTGCCTGATTCCGTTAATTCCCAAGTTCCCTTTTCTCCGTTTAGATTTCCCCGTTGACCGTTTGTCCCTGTTTTGGCAGGTTTTCGCTCTCAAAAGTACACCTTTTTAATAGCAAAACAGCACAATTGGATGTTCTATGTCCACAACAATGTTTAAACCCTATCAGGTGACCATTTGTGAGGTCTGGGAAAAATGTAAGACATTTAGATGTTGGGGTGTAGTTACCCTTAAATGCAAGCATGCACCAGGAAGAGACCTTTGTTTGGTTAAGCGGTGTTGCTGTAGAACAAATGGCAACTGGAGTGATGCAAATGATCACGGAATAATTCTGCCAGGCAGGCATAGGCTACTTTGTAGTTAACATTTACTTGCGAAGGTTTTGGGGAAAGCCATTCCTTCCCTACCAGAAGAAGGTTATCATTAGCATCATCGCTAACGGCTACACAAAGTGTAGATATACGCGCGCACCGCACACATGCACACAGACAGGGGCATTCCTGTGCCGTTTCAGAAAGTTCATGGAAATACGAATCACTGATGCATTTTGTTCATGTCTTATGATTGACTTGGGCAAATTAATGCGTTTTCTAACAAGTTGAATAGTTTTAGTTGATTTCTTACTAAGTTCAATAAATGTTTGAATATTGTTGAATTTCGGTTTAATGTCTGGATTCCGTGATTCGGTCCGCAACGCCTATTTTATAGGGCCCTAGTCAATGAACTTGTCATAAATCAACATAGGATATGCCCTCTTCCCCCCCCCCCAACAAGACTCATATATATATATATATATATATATATATATATATATATATATATATATATATATATATATATTGGAAATGTAAGCAAGGGTTGAGCTTCTTCAGTTTGTGTCACAAAGTGGATACGTTTCTGTGTCCCTTTCAGAGTGAGTGACACATTTACTTTATATAGTGTACCAAGAGTTGTTCCTCGCTTACGGCCATACCAGCCTGAATACGCCCGATCTCGTCCGATCTTGGAAGCTAAGCAGGGTTTGGCCTGGTTAGTACTTGGATGGGAGACCGCCTGGGAATACCAGGTGCTGTAAGCTTTTTGTCCCAGTAGAGCGTGCTCTTGTGTCATGGAGCAACTGCTTTTTATTTATCACCCTAATAATATCATGGCTTGTTATTGGACTAAATGCAGTTTGTGTGCTGCCCTGCCCTGATCAAATCAAATCAAATAATGGACAGTGCGTTTCCCTCAAAATATAGGCAGTACATGAAGCCTTTGTTTTTAGTCTAGGAGACAGTCAATGTCTGTAGTCCATTAGGGCACTATAAAATCCCTTCAATGTTTTGCCTGATTCCGTTAATTCCCAAGTTCCCTTTTCTCCGTTTAGATTTCCCCGTTGACCGTTTGTCCCTGTTTTGGCAGGTTTTTGCTCTCAAAAGTACACCTTTTTAATAGCAAAACAGCACAATTGGATGTTCTATGTCCACAACAATGTTTAAACCCTATCAGGTGACCATTTGTGAGGTCTGGGAAAATTGTAAGACATTTAGATGTTGGGGTGTAGTTACCCTTAAATGCAAGCATGCACCAGGAAGAGACCTTTGTTTGGTTAAGCGGTGTTGCTGTAGAACAAATGGCAACTGGAGTGATGCAAATGATCACGGTATAATTCTGCCAGGCAGGCATAGGCTACTTTGTAGTTAACATTTACTTGCGAAGGTTTTGGGGAAAGCCATTCCTTCCCTACCAGAAGAAGGTTATCATTAGCATCATCGCTAACGGCTACACAAAGTGTAGACATACGCGCGCACCGCACACATGCACACAGACAGGGGCATTCCTGTGCCGTTTCAGAAAGTTCATGGAAATACGAATCACTGATGCATTTTGTTCATGTCTTATGATTGACTTGGGCAAATGAATGCGTTTTCTAACAAGTTGAATAGATTTAGTTGATTTCTTACTAAGTTCAATAAATGTTTGAATATTGTTGAATTTCGGTTTAATGTCTGGATTCCGTGATTCGGTCCGCAACGCCTATTTTATAGGGCCCTAGTCAATGAACTTGTCATAAATCAACATAGGATATGCCCTCTTCCCCCCCCCCAACAAGACTCAAATATATATATATATATATTGGAAATGTAAGCAGGGGTTAAGCTTCTTCAGCTTGTGTCACAAAGTGGATACGTTTCTGTGTCCCTTTCAGAGTGAGTGACACATTGACTTTATATAGTGTACCAAGAGTTGTTCCCTCGTTTACGGCCATACCAGCCTGAATACGCCCGATCTCATCCGATCTCGGAAGCTAAGCAGGGTCGGGCCTGGTTAGTACTTGGATGGGAGACCGCCTGGGAATACCAGGTGCTGTAAGCTTTTTGTCCCAGTAGAGCGTGCTCTTGTGTCATGGAGCAACTGCTTTTTATTTATCACCCTAATAATATCATGGATTGTTATTGGACTAAATGCAGTTTGTGTGCTGCCCTGCCCTGATCAAATCAAATCAAATAATGGACAGTGCGTTTCCCTCAAAATATAGGCAGTACATGCAGCCTTTGTTTTTAGTCTAGGAGACAGTCAATGTCTGTAGTCTATTAGGGCACTATACAATCCCTTCAATGTTTTGCCTGATTCCGTTAATTCCCAAGTTCCCTTTTCTCCGTTTAGATTTCCCCGTTGACCGTTTGTCCCTGTTTTGGCAGGTTTTCGCTCTCAAAAGTACACCTTGTTAATAGCAAAACAGCACAATTGGATGTTCTATGTCCACAACAATGTTTAAACCCTATCAGGTGACCATTTGTGAGGTCTGGGAAAAATGTAAGACATTTAGATGTTGGGGTGTAGTTACCCTTAAATGCAAGCATGCACCAGGAAGAGACCTTTGTTTGGTTAAGCGGTGTTGCTGTAGAACAAATGGCAACTGGAGTGATGCAAATGATCACGGTATAATTCTGCCAGGCAGGCATAGGCTACTTTGTAGTTAACATTTACTTGCGAAGGTTTTGGGGAAAGCCATTCCTTCCCTACCAGAAGAAGGTTATCATTAGCATCATCGCTAACGGCTACACAAAGTGTAGATATACGCGCGCACCGCACACATGCACACAGACAGGGGCATTCCTGTGCCGTTTCAGAAAGTTCATGGAAATACGAATCACTGATGCATTTTGTTCATGTCTTATGATTGACTTGGGCAAATTAATGCGTTTTCTAACAAGTTGAATAGTTTTAGTTGATTTCTTACTAAGTTCAATAAATGTTTGAATATTGTTGAATTTCGGTTTAATGTCTGGATTCCGTGATTCGGTCCGCAACGCCTATTTTATAGGGCCCTAGTCAATGAACTTGTCATAAATCAACATAGGATATGCCCTCTTCCCCCCCCCCCCCAACAAGACTCATATATATATATATATATATATATATATATATATATATATTGGAAATGTAAGCAAGGGTTGAGCTTCTTCAGTTTGTGTCACAAAGTGGATACGTTTCTGTGTCCCTTTCAGAGTGAGTGACACATTGACTTTATATAGTGTACCAAGAGTTGTTCCCTCGCTTACGGCCATACCAGCCTGAATACGCCCGATCTCGTCCGATCTCGGAAGCTAAGCAGGGTTGGGCCTGGTTAGTACTTGGATGGGAGACCGCCTGGGAATACCAGGTGCTGTAAGCTTTTTGTCCCAGTAGAGCGTGCTCTTGTGTCATGGAGCAACTGCTTTTTATTTATCACCCTAATAATATCATGGATTGTTATTGGACTAAATGCAGTTTGTGTGCTGCCCTGCCCTGATCAAATCAAATCAAATAATGGACAGTGCGTTTCCCTCAAAATATAGGCAGTACATGCAGCCTTTGTTTTTAGTCTAGGAGACAGTCAATGTCTGTAGTCCATTAGGGCACTATACAATCCCTTCAATGTTTTGCCTGATTCCGTTAATTCCCAAGTTCCCTTTTCTCCGTTTAGATTTCCCCGTTGACCGTTTGTCCCTGTTTTGGCAGGTTTTCGCTCTCAAAAGTACACCTTTTTAATAGCAAAACAGCACAATTGGATGTTCTATGTCCACAACAATGTTTAAACCCTATCAGGTGACCATTTGTGAGGTCTGGGAAAAATGTAAGACATTTAGATGTTGGGGTGTAGTTACCCTTAAATGCAAGCATGCACCAGGAAGAGACCTTTGTTTGGTTAAGCGGTGTTGCTGTAGAACAAATGGCAACTGGAGTGATGCAAATGATCACGGTATAATTCTGCCAGGCAGGCATAGGCTACTTTGTAGTTAACATTTACTTGCGAAGGTTTTGGGGAAAGCCATTCCTTCCCTACCAGAAGAAGGTTATCATTAGCATCATCGCTAACGGCTACACAAAGTGTAGACATACGCGCGCACCGCACACATGCACACAGACAGGGGCATTCCTGTGCCGTTTCAGAAAGTTCATGGAAATACGAATCACTGATGCATTTTGTTCATGTCTTATGATTGACTCGGGCAAATGAAAGCGTTTTCTAACAAGTTGAATAGATTTAGTTGATTTCTTACTAAGTTCAATAAATGTTTGAATATTGTTGAATTTCGGTTTAATGTCTGGATTCCGTGATTCGGTCCGCAACGCCTATTTTATAGGGCCCTAGTCAATGAACTTATCATAAATCAACATAGGATATGCCCTCTTCCCCCCCCCCCAACAAGACTCAAATATATATATATATATATTGGAAATGTAAGCAGGGGTTGAGCTTCTTCAGTTTGTGTCACAAAGTGGATACGTTTCTGTGTCCCTTTCAGAGTGAGTGACACATTGACTTTATATAGTGTACCAAGAGTTGTTCCCTCGCTTAAGGCCATACCAGCCTGAATACGCCCGATCTCGTCCGATCTCGGAAGCTAAGCAGGGTCGTGCCTGGTTAGTACTTGGATGGGAGACCGCCTGGGAATACCAGGTGCTGTAAGCTTTTTGTCCCAGTAGAGCGTGCTCTTGTGTCATGGAGCAACTGCTTTTTATTTATCACCCTAATAATATCATGGCTTGTTATTGGACTAAATGCAGTTTGTGTGCTGCCCTGCCCTGATCAAATCAAATCAAATAATGGACAGTGCGTTTCCCTCAAAATATAGGCAGTACATGAAGCCTTTGTTTTTAGTCTAGGAGACAGTCAATGTCTGTAGTCCATTAGGGCACTATAAAATCCCTTCAATGTTTTGCCTGATTCCGTTAATTCCCAAGTTCCCTTTTCTCCGTTTAGATTTCCCCGTTGACCGTTTGTCCCTGTTTTGGCAGGTTTTTGCTCTCAAAAGTACACCTTTTTAATAGCAAAACAGCACAATTGGATGTTCTATGTCCACAACAATGTTTAAACCCTATCAGGTGACCATTTGTGAGGTCTGGGAAAATTGTAAGACATTTAGATGTTGGGGTGTAGTTACCCTTAAATGCAAGCATGCACCAGGAAGAGACCTTTGTTTGGTTAAGCGGTGTTGCTGTAGAACAAATGGCAACTGGAGT
>NC_139991.1:23980876-23983376 GCF_964263955.1 Coregonus lavaretus
GCATTTTGTTCATGTCTTATGATTGACTTGGGCAAATGAATGCGTTTTCTAACAAGTTGAATAGATTTAGTTGATTTCTTACTAAGTTCAATAAATGTTTGAATATTGTTGAATTTCGGTTTAATGTCTGGATTCCGTGATTCGGTCCGCAACGCCTATTTTATAGGGCCCTAGTCAATGAACTTGTCATAAATCAACATAGGATATGCCCTCTTCCCCCCCCCCCCCAACAAGACTCAAATATATATATATATATATTGGAAATGTAAGCAGGGGTTGAGCTTCTTCAGTTTGTGTCACAAAGTGGATACGTTTCTGTGTCCCTTTCAGAGTGAGTGACACATTGACTTTATATAGTGTACCAAGAGTTGTTCCCTCGCTTATGGCCATACCAGCCTGAATACGCCCGATCTTGTCCGATCTTGGAAGCTAAGCAGGGTCGGGCCTGGTTAGTACTTGGATGGGAGACCGCCTGGGAATACCAGGTGCTGTAAGCTTTTTGTCCCAGTAGAGCGTGCTCTTGTGTCATGGAGCAACTGCTTTTTATTTATCACCCTAATAATATCATGGATTGTTATTGGACTAAATGCAGTTTGTGTGCTGCCCTGCCCTGATCAAATCAAATCAAATAATGGACAGTGCGTTTCCCTCAAAATATAGGCAGTACATGCAGCCTTTGTTTTTAGTCTAGGAGACAGTCAATGTCTGTAGTCCATTAGGGCACTATACAATCCCTTCAATGTTTTGCCTGATTCCGTTAATTCCCAAGTTCCCTTTTCTCCGTTTAGATTTCCCCGTTGACCGTTTGTCCCTGTTTTGGCAGGTTTTCGCTCTCAAAAGTACACCTTTTTAATAGCAAAACAGCACAATTGGATGTTCTATGTCCACAACAATGTTTAAACCCTATCAGGTGACCATTTGTGAGGTCTGGGAAAAATGTAAGACATTTAGATGTTGGGGTGTAGTTACCCTTAAATGCAAGCATGCACCAGGAAGAGACCTTTGTTTGGTTAAGCGGTGTTGCTGTAGAACAAATGGCAACTGGAGTGATGCAAATGATCACGGTATAATTCTGCCATGCAGGCATAGGCTACTTTGTAGTTAACATTTACTTGCGAAGGTTTTGGGGAAAGCCATTCCTTCCCTACCAGAAGAAGGTTATCATTAGCATCATCGCTAACGGCTACACAAAGTGTAGACATACGCGCGCACCGCACACATGTACACAGACAGGGGCATTCCTGTGCCGTTTCAGAAAGTTCATGGAAATACGAATCACTGATGCATTTTGTTCATGTCTTATGATTGACTTGGGCAAATGAATGCGTTTTCTAACAAGTTGAATAGATTTAGTTGATTTCTTACTAAGTTCAATAAATGTTTGAATATTGTTGAATTTCGGTTTAATGTCTGGATTCCGTGATTCGTTCCGCAACGCCTATTTTATAGGGCCCTAGTCAATGAACTTGTCATAAATCAACATAGGATATGCCCTCTTCCCCCCCCCCAACAAGACTCAAATATATATATATATATATTGGAAATGTAAGCAGGGGTTAAGCTTCTTCAGCTTGTGTCACAAAGTGGATACGTTTCTGTGTCCCTTTCAGAGTGAGTGACACATTGACTTTATATAGTGTACCAAGAGTTGTTCCCTCGCTTACGGCCATACCAGCCTGAATACGCCCGATCTCGTCCGATCTCGGAAGCTAAGCAGGGTTGGGCCTGGTTAGTACTTGGATGGGAGACCGCCTGGGAATACCAGGTGCTGTAAGCTTTTTGTCCCAGTAGAGCGTGATCTTGTGTCATGGAGCAACTGCTTTTTATTTATCACCCTAATAATATCATGGATTGTTATTGGACTAAATGCAGTTTGTGTGCTGCCCTGCCCTGATCAAATCAAATCAAATAATGGACAGTGCGTTTCCCTCAAAATATAGGCAGTACATGCAGCCTTTGTTTTTAGTCTAGGAGACAGTCAATGTCTGTAGTCCATTAGGGCACTATACAATCCCTTCAATGTTTTGCCTGATTCCGTTAATTCCCAAGTTCCCTTTTCTCCGTTTAGATTTCCCCGTTGACCGTTTGTCCCTGTTTTGGCAGGTTTTCGCTCTCAAAAGTACACCTTTTTAATAGCAAAACAGCACAATTGGATGTTCTATGTCCACAACAATGTTTAAACCCTATCAGGTGACCATTTGTGAGGTCTGGGAAAAATGTAAGACATTTAGATGTTGGGGTGTAGTTACCCTTAAATGCAAGCATGCACCAGGAAGAGACCTTTGTTTGGTTAAGCGGTGTTGCTGTAGAACAAATGGCAACTGGAGTGATGCAAATGATCACGGTATAATTCTGCCATGCAGGCATAGGCTACTTTGTAGTTAACATTTACTTGCGAAGGTTTTGGGGAAAGCCATTCCTTCCCTACCAGAAGAAGGTTATCATTAGCATCATCGCTAACGGCTACACAAAGTGTAGACATACGCGCGCACCGCACACA
>NC_139991.1:23988376-24000876 GCF_964263955.1 Coregonus lavaretus
GTTAACATTTACTTGCGAAGGTTTTGGGGAAAGCCATTCCTTCCCTACCAGAAGAAGGTTATCATTAGCATCATCGCTAACGGCTACACAAAGTGTAGACATACGCGCGCACCGCACACATGCACACAGACAGGGGCATTCCTGTGCCGTTTCAGAAAGTTCATGGAAATACGAATCACTGATGCATTTTGTTCATGTCTTATGATTGACTTGGGCAAATGAATGCGTTTTCTAACAAGTTGAATAGATTTAGTTGATTTCTTACTAAGTTCAATAAATGTTTGAATATTGTTGAATTTCGGTTTAATGTCTGGATTCCGTGATTCGGTCCGCAACGCCTATTTTATAGGGCCCTAGTCAATGAACTTGTCATAAATCAACATAGGATATGCCCTCTTCCCCCCCCCCCCAACAAGACTCAAATATATATATATATATATTGGAAATGTAAGCAGGGGTTGAGCTTCTTCAGTTTGTGTCACAAAGTGGATACGTTTCTGTGTCCCTTTCAGAGTGAGTGACACATTGACTTTATATAGTGTACCAAGAGTTGTTCCCTCGCTTATGGCCATACCAGCCTGAATACGCCCGATCTCGTCCGATCTCGGAAGCTAAGCAGGGTCGGGCCTGGTTAGTACTTGGATGGGAGACCGCCTGGGAATACCAGGTGCTGTAAGCTTTTTGTCCCAGTAGAGCGTGCTCTTGTGTCATGGAGCAACTGCTTTTTATTTATCACCCTAATAATATCATGGATTGTTATTGGACTAAATGCAGTTTGTGTGCTGCCCTGCCCTGATCAAATCAAATCAAATAATGGACAGTGCGTTTCCCTCAAAATATAGGCAGTACATGCAGCCTTTGTTTTTAGTCTAGGAGACAGTCAATGTCTGTAGTCCATTAGGGCACTATACAATCCCTTCAATGTTTTGCCTGATTCCGTTAATTCCCAAGTTCCCTTTTCTCCGTTTAGATTTCCCCGTTGACCGTTTGTCCCTGTTTTGGCAGGTTTTCGCTCTCAAAAGTACACCTTTTTAATAGCAAAACAGCACAATTGGATGTTCTATGTCCACAACAATGTTTAAACCCTATCAGGTGACCATTTGTGAGGTCTGGGAAAAATGTAAGACATTTAGATGTTGGGGTGTAGTTACCCTTAAATGCAAGCATGCACCAGGAAGAGACCTTTGTTTGGTTAAGCGGTGTTGCTGTAGAACAAATGGCAACTGGAGTGATGCAAATGATCACGGTATAATTCTGCCAGGCAGGCATAGACTACTTTGTAGTTAACATTTACTTGCGAAGGTTTTGGGGAAAGCCATTCCTTCCCTACCAGAAGAAGGTTATCATTAGCATCATCGCTAACGGCTACACAAAGTGTAGACATACGCGCGCACCGCACACATGCACACAGACAGGGGCATTCCTGTGCCGTTTCAGAAAGTTCATGGAAATACGAATCACTGATGCATTTTGTTCATGTCTTATGATTGACTTGGGCAAATGAATGCGTTTTCTAACAAGTTGAATAGATTTAGTTGATTTCTTACTAAGTTCAATAAATGTTTGAATATTGTTGAATTTCGGTTTAATGTCTGGATTCCGTGATTCGTTCCGCAACGCCTATTTTATAGGGCCCTAGTCAATGAACTTGTCATAAATCAACATAGGATATGCCATCTTCCCCCCCCCCAACAAGACTCAAATATATATATATATATATTGGAAATGTAAGCAGGGGTTAAGCTTCTTCAGCTTGTGTCACAAAGTGGATACGTTTCTGTGTCCCTTTCAGAGTGAGTGACACATTGACTTTATATAGTGTACCAAGAGTTGTTCCCTCGCTTACGGCCATACCAGCCTGAATACGCCCGATCTCGTCTGATCTTGGAAGCTAAGCAGGGTCGGGCCTGGTTAGTACTTGGATGGGAGACTGCCTGGGAATACTAGGTGCTGTAAGCTTTTTGTCCCAGTAGAGCGTGCTCTTGTGTCATGGAGAAACTGCTTTTTATTTATCACCCTAATAATATCATGGATTGTTATTGGACTAAATGCAGTTTGTGTGCTGCCCTGCCCTGATCAAATCAAATCAAATAATGGACAGTGCGTTTCCCTCAAAATATAGGCAGTACATGCAGCCTTTGTTTTTAGTCTAGGAGACAGTCAATGTCTGTAGTCCATTAGGGCACTATACAATCCCTTCAATGTTTTGCCTGATTCCGTTAATTCCCAAGTTCCCTTTTCTCCGTTTAGATTTCCCCGTTGACCGTTTGTCCCTGTTTTGGCAGGTTTTCGCTCTCAAAAGTACACCTTTTTAATAGCAAAACAGCACAATTGGATGTTCTATGTCCACAACAATGTTTAAACCCTATCAGGTGACCATTTGTGAGGTCTGGGAAAAATGTAAGACATTTAGATGTTGGGGTGTAGTTACCCTTAAATGCAAGCATGCACCAGGAAGAGACCTTTGTTTGGTTAAGCGGTGTTGCTGTAGAACAAATGGCAACTGGAGTGATGCAAATGATCACGGTATAATTCTGCCATGCAGGCATAGGCTACTTTGTAGTTAACATTTACTTGCGAAGGTTTTGGGGAAAGCCATTCCTTCCCTACCAGAAGAAGGTTATCATTAGCATCATCGCTAACGGCTACACAAAGTGTAGACATACGCGCGCACCGCACACATGCACACAGACAGGGGCATTCCTGTGCCGTTTCAGAAAGTTCATGGAAATACGAATCACTGATGCATTTTGTTCATGTCTTATGATTGACTTGGACAAATGAATGCGTTTTCTAACAAGTTGAATAGATTTAGTTGATTTCTTACTAAGTTCAATAAATGTTTGAATATTGTTGAATTTCGGTTTCATGTCTGGATTCCGTGATTCGGTCCGCAACGCCTATTTTATAGGGCCCTAGTCAATGAACTTGTCATAAATCAACATAGGATATGCCCTCTTCCCCCCCCCCCCAACAAGACTCAAATATATATATATATATATTGGAAATGTAAGCAGGGGTTGAGCTTCTTCAGTTTGTGTCACAAAGTGGATACGTTTCTGTGTCCCTTTCAGAGTGAGTGACACATTGACTTTATATAGTGTACCAAGAGTTGTTCCCTCGCTTACGGCCATACCAGCCTGAATACGCCCGATCTCGTCCGATCTCGGAAGCTAAGCAGGGTCGGGCCTGGTTAGTACTTGGATGGGAGACCGCCTGGGAATACCAGGTGCTGTAAGCTTTTTGTCCCAGTAGAGCGTGCTCTTGTGTCATGGAGCAACTGCTTTTTATATATCACCCTAATAATATCATGGATTGTTATTGGACTAAATGCAGTTTGTGTGCTGCCCTGCCCTGATCAAATCAAATCAAATAATGGACAGTGCGTTTCCCTCAAAATATAGGCAGTACATGCAGCCTTTGTTTTTAGTCTAGGAGACAGTCAATGTCTGTAGTCCATTAGGGCACTATACAATCCCTTCAATGTTTTGCCTGATTCCGTTAATTCCCAAGTTCCCTTTTCTCCGTTTAGATTTCCCCGTTGACCGTTTGTCCCTGTTTTGGCAGGTTTTCGCTCTCAAAAGTACACCTTTTTAATAGCAAAACAGCACAATTGGATGTTCTATGTCCACAACAATGTTTAAACCCTATCAGGTGACCATTTGTGAGGTCTGGGAAAAATGTAAGACATTTAGATGTTGGGGTGTAGTTACCCTTAAATGCAAGCATGCACCAGGAAGAGACCTTTGTTTGGTTAAGCAGTGTTGCTGTAGAACAAATGGCAACTGGAGTGATGCAAATGATCACGGTATAATTCTGCCATGCAGGCATAGGCTACTTTGTAGTTAACATTTACTTGCGAAGGTTTTGGGGAAAGCCATTCCTTCCCTACCAGAAGAAGGTTATCATAAGCATCATCGCTAACGGCTACACAAAGTGTAGACATACGCGCGCACCGCACACATGCACACAGACAGGGGCATTCCTGTGCCATTTCAGAAAGTTCATGGAAATACGAATCACTGATGCAGTTTTTTCATGTCTTATGATTGACTTGGGCAAATGAATGCGTTTTCTAACAAGTTGAATAGATTTAGTTGATTTCTTACTAAGTTCAATAAATGTTTGAATATTGTTGAATTTCGGTTTAATGTCTGGATTCCGTGATTCGGTCCGCAACGCCTATTTTATAGGGCCCTAGTCAATGAACTTGTCATAAATCAACATAGGATATGCCCTCTTCCCCCCCCCCAACAAGACTCAAATATATATATATATATTGGAAATGTAAGCAGGGGTTGAGCTTCTTCAGTTTGTGTCACAAAGTGGATACGTTTCTGTGTCCCTTTCAGAGTGAGTGACACATTGACTTTATATAGTGTACCAAGAGTTGTTCCCTCGCTTACGGCCATACCATCCTGAATACGCCCGATCTCGTCCGATCTCGGAAGCTAAGCAGGGTCGGGCCTGGTTAGTACTTGGATGGGAGATCGCCTGGGAATAACAGGTGCTGTAAGTTTTTTGTCCCAGTAGAGCTTGCTCTTGTGTCATGGAGCAACTGCTTTTTATTTATCACCCTAATAATATCATTGATTGTTATTGGACTAAATGCAGTTTGTGTGCTGCCCTGCCCTGATCAAATCAAATCAAATAATGGACAGTGCGTTTCCCTAAAAATATAGGCAGTACATGCAGCCTTTGTTTTTAGTCTAGGAGACAGTCAATGTCTGTAGTCCATTAGGGCACTATACAATCCCTTCAATGTTTTGCCTGATTCCGTTAATTCCCAAGTTCCCTTTTCTCCGTTTAGATTTCCCCGTTGACCGTTTGTCCCTGTTTTGGCAGGTTTTCGCTCTCAAAAGTACACCTTTTTAATAGCAAAACAGCACAATTGGATGTTCTATGTCCACAACAATGTTTAAACCCTATCAGGTGACCATTTGTGAGGTCTGGGAAAAATGTAAGACATTTAGATGTTGGGGTGTAGTTACCCTTAAATGCAAGCATGCACCAGGAAGAGACCTTTGTTTGGTTAAGCGGTGTTGCTGTAGAACAAATGGCAACTGGAGTGATGCAAATGATCACGTTATAATTCTGCCATGCAGGCATAGGCTACTTTGTAGTTAACATTTACTTGCGAAGGTTTTGGGGAAAGCCATTCCTTCCCTACCAGAAGAAGGTTATCATTAGCATCATCGCTAACGGCTACACAAAGTGTAGACATACGCGCGCACCACACACATGCACACAGACAGGGGCATTCCTGTGCCGTTTCAGAAAGTTCATGGAAATACGAATCACTGATGCATTTTGTTCATGTCTTATGATTGACTTGGGCAAATGAATGCGTTTTCTAACAAGTTGAATAGATTTAGTTGATTTCTTACTAAGTTCAATAAATGTTTGAATATTGTTGAATTTCGGTTTAATGTCTGGATTCCGTGATTCGGTCCGCAACGCCTATTTTATAGGGCCCTAGTCAATGAACTTGTCATAAATCAACATAGGATATGCCCTCTTCCCCCCCCCCAACAAGACTCAAATATATATATATATATTGGAAATGTAAGCAGGGGTTGAGCTTCTTCAGTTTGTGTCACAAAGTGGATACGTTTCTGTGTCCCTTTCAGAGTGAGTGACACATTGACTTTATATAGTGTACCAAGAGTTGTTCCCTTGCTTAAGGCCATACCAGCCTGAATACGTCCGATCTCGTCCGATCTCGGAAGCTAAGCAGGGTTGGTCCTGGTTAGTACTTGGATGGGAGACCGCCTGGGAATACCAGGTGCTGTAAGCTTTTTGTCCCAGTAGAGCATGCTCTTGTGTCATGGAGCAACTGCTTTTTATTTATCACCCTAATAATATCATGGATTGTTATTGGACTAAATGCAGTTTGTGTGCTGCCCTGCCCTGATCAAATCAAATCAAATAATGGACAGTGCGTTTCCCTCAAAATATAGGCAGTACATGCAGCCTTTGTTTTTAGTCTAGGAGACAGTCAATGTCTGTAGTCCATTAGGGCACTATACAATCCCTTCAATGTTTTGCCTGATTCCGTTAATTCCCAAGTTCCCTTTTCTCCGTTTAGATTTCCCCGTTGACCGTTTGTCCCTGTTTTGGCAGGTTTTCGCTCTCAAAAGTACACCTTTTTAATAGCAAAACAGCACAATTGGATGTTCTATGTCCACAACAATGTTTAAACCCTATCAGGTGACCATTTGTGAGGTCTGGGAAAAATGTAAGACATTTAGATGTTGGGGTGTAGTTACCCTTAAATGCAAGCATGCACCAGGAAGAGACCTTTGTTTGGTTAAGCGGTGTTGCTGTAGAACAAATGGCAACTGGAGTGATGCAAATGATCACGGTATAATTCTGCCATGCAGGCATAGGCTATTTGTAGTTAACATTTACTTGCGAAGGTTTTGGGGAAAGCCATTCCTTCCCTACCAGAAGAAGGTTATCATTAGCATCATCGCTAACGGCTACACAAAGTGTAGACATACGCGCGCACCGCACACATGCACACAGACAGGGGCATTCCTGTGCCGTTTCAGAAAGTTCATGGAAATACGAATCACTGATGCATTTTGTTCATGTCTTATGATTGACTTGGGCAAATGAATGCGTTTTCTAACAAGTTGAATAGATTTAGTTGATTTCTTACTAAGTTCAATAAATGTTTGAATATTGTTGAATTTCGGTTTCATGTCTGGATTCCGTGATTCGGTCCGCAACGCCTATTTTATAGGGCCCTAGTCAATGAACTTGTCATAAATCAACATAGGATATGCCCTCTTCCCCCCCCCCCCAACAAGACTCTAATATATATATATATATATTGGAAATGTAAGCAGGGGTTGAGCTTCTTCAGTTTGTGTCACAAAGTGGATACGTTTCTGTGTCCCTTTCAGAGTGAGTGACACATTGACTTTATATAGTGTACCAAGAGTTGTTCCCTCGCTTACGGCCATACCAGCCTGAATACGTCCGATCTCGTCCGATCTCGGAAGCTAAGCAGGGTCGGGCCTGGTTAGTACTTGGATGGGAGATTGCCTGGGAATACCAGGGGCTGTAAGCTTTTTGTCCCAGTAGAGCGTGCTCTTGTGTCATGGAGCAACTGCTTTTTATTTATCACCCTAATAATATCATGGATTGTTATTGGACTAAATGCAGTTTGTGTGCTGCCCTGCCCTGATCAAATCAAATCAAATAATGGACAGTGCGTTTCCCTCAAAATATAGGCAGTACATGTAGCCTTTGTTTTTAGTCTAGGAGACAGTCAATGTCTGTAGTCCATTAGGGCACTATACAATCCCTTCAATGTTTTGCCTGATTCCGTTAATTCCCAAGTTCCCTTTTCTCCGTTTAGATTTCCCCGTTGACCGTTTGTCCCTGTTTTGGCAGGTTTTCGCTCTCAAAAGTACACCTTTTTAATAGCAAAACAGCACAATTGGATGTTCTATGTCCACAACAATGTTTAAACCCTATCAGGTGACCATTTGTGAGGTCTGGGAAAAATGTAAGACATTTAGATGTTGGGGTGTAGTTACCCTTAAATGCAAGCATGCACCAGGAAGAGACCTTTGTTTGGTTAAGCGGTGTTGCTGTAGAACAAATGGCAACTGGAGTGATGCAAATGATCACGGTATAATTCTGCCATGCAGGCATAGGCTACTTTGTAGTTAACATTTACTTGCGAAGGTTTTGGGGAAAGCCATTCCTTCCCTACCAGAAGAACGTTATCATTAGCATCATCGCTAACGGCTACACAAAGTGTAGACATACGCGCGCACCGCACACATGCACACAGACAGGGGCATTCCTGTGCCGTTTCAGAAAGTTCATGGAAATACGAATCACTGATGCATTTTGTTCATGTCTTATGATTGACTTGGGCAAATGAATGCGTTTTCTAACAAGTTGAATAGATTTAGTTGATTTCTTACTAAGTTCAATAAATGTTTGAATATTGTTGAATTTCGGTTTCATGTCTGGATTCCGTGATTCGGTCCGCAACGCCTATTTTATAGGGCCCTAGTCAATGAACTTGTCATAAATCAACATAGGATATGCCCTCTTCCCCCCCCCCCCAACAAGACTCTAATATATATATATATATATTGGAAATGTAAGCAGGGGTTGAGCTTCTTCAGTTTGTGTCACAAAGTGGATACGTTTCTGTGTCCCTTTCAGAGTGAGTGACACATTGACTTTATATAGTGTACCAAGAGTTGTTCCCTCGCTTACGGCCATACCAGCCTGAATACGTCCGATCTCGTCCGATCTCGGAAGCTAAGCAGGGTCGGGCCTGGTTAGTACTTGGATGGGAGATTGCCTGGGAATACCAGGGGCTGTAAGCTTTTTGTCCCAGTAGAGCGTGCTCTTGTGTCATGGAGCAACTGCTTTTTATTTATCACCCTAATAATATCATGGATTGTTATTGGACTAAATGCAGTTTGTGTGCTGCCCTGCCCTGATCAAATCAAATCAAATAATGGACAGTGCGTTTCCCTCAAAATATAGGCAGTACATGTAGCCTTTGTTTTTAGTCTAGGAGACAGTCAATGTCTGTAGTCCATTAGGGCACTATACAATCCCTTCAATGTTTTGCCTGATTCCGTTAATTCCCAAGTTCCCTTTTCTCCGTTTAGATTTCCCCGTTGACCGTTTGTCCCTGTTTTGGCAGGTTTTCGCTCTCAAAAGTACACCTTTTTAATAGCAAAACAGCACAATTGGATGTTCTATGTCCACAACAATGTTTAAACCCTATCAGGTGACCATTTGTGAGGTCTGGGAAAAATGTAAGACATTTAGATGTTGGGGTGTAGTTACCCTTAAATGCAAGCATGCACCAGGAAGAGACCTTTGTTTGGTTAAGCGGTGTTGCTGTAGAACAAATGGCAACTGGAGTGATGCAAATGATCACGGTATAATTCTGCCATGCAGGCATAGGCTACTTTGTAGTTAACATTTACTTGCGAAGGTTTTGGGGAAAGCCATTCCTTCCCTACCAGAAGAACGTTATCATTAGCATCATCGCTAACGGCTACACAAAGTGTAGACATACGCGCGCACCGCACACATGCACACAGACAGGGGCATTCCTGTGCCGTTTCAGAAAGTTCATGGAAATACGAATCACTGATGCATTTTGTTCATGTCTTATGATTGACTTGGGCAAATGAATGCGTTTTCTAACAAGTTGAATAGATTTAGTTGATTTCTTACTAAGTTCAATAAATGTTTGAATATTGTTGAATTTCGGTTTAATGTCTGGATTCCGTGATTCGGTCCGCAACGCCTATTTTATAGGGCCCTAGTCAATGAACTTGTCATAAATCAACATAGGATATGCCCTCTTCCCCCCCCCCCCAACAAGACTCAAATATATATATATATATATTGGAAATGTAAGCAGGGGTTGAGCTTCTTCAGTTTGTGTCACAAAGTGGATACGTTTCTGTGTCCCTTTCAGAGTGAGTGACACATTGACTTTATATAGTGTACCAAGAGTTGTTCCCTCGCTTACGGCCATACCAGCCTGAATACGCCCGATCTCGTCCGATCTCGGAAGCTAAGCAGGGTCGGGCCTGGTTAGTACTTGGATGGGAGACCGCCTGGGAATACCAGGTGCTGTAAGCTTTTTGTCCCAGTAGAGCGTGCTCTTGTGTCATGGAGCAACTGCTTTTTATATATCACCCTAATAATATCATGGATTGTTATTGGACTAAATGCAGTTTGTGTGCTGCCCTGCCCTGATCAAATCAAATCAAATAATGGACAGTGCGTTTCCCTCAAAATATAGGCAGTACATGCAGCCTTTGTTTTTAGTCTAGGAGACAGTCAATGTCTGTAGTCCATTAGGGCACTATACAATCCCTTCAATGTTTTGCCTGATTCCGTTAATTCCCAAGTTCCCTTTTCTCCGTTTAGATTTCCCCGTTGACCGTTTGTCCCTGTTTTGGCAGGTTTTCGCTCTCAAAAGTACACCTTTTTAATAGCAAAACAGCACAATTGGATGTTCTATGTCCACAACAATGTTTAAACCCTATCAGGTGACCATTTGTGAGGTCTGGGAAAAATGTAAGACATTTAGATGTTGGGGTGTAGTTACCCTTAAATGCAAGCATGCACCAGGAAGAGACCTTTGTTTGGTTAAGCAGTGTTGCTGTAGAACAAATGGCAACTGGAGTGATGCAAATGATCACGGTATAATTCTGCCATGCAGGCATAGGCTACTTTGTAGTTAACATTTACTTGCAAAGGTTTTGGGAAAGCCATTCCTTCCCTACCAGAAGAAGGTTATCATAAGCATCATCGCTAACGGCTACACAAAGTGTAGACATACGCGCGCACCGCACACATGCACACAGACAGGGGCATTCCTGTGCCATTTCAGAAAGTTCATGGAAATACGAATCACTGATGCAGTTTTTTCATGTCTTATGATTGACTTGGGCAAATGAATGCGTTTTCTAACAAGTTGAATAGATTTAGTTGATTTCTTACTAAGTTCAATAAATGTTTGAATATTGTTGAATTTCGGTTTAATGTCTGGATTCCGTGATTCGGTCCGCAACGCCTATTTTATAGGGCCCTAGTCAATGAACTTGTCATAAATCAACATAGGATATGCCCTCTTCCCCCCCCCCCAACAAGACTCAAATATATATATATATATTGGAAATGTAAGCAGGGGTTGAGCTTCTTCAGTTTGTGTCACAAAGTGGATACGTTTCTGTGTCCCTTTCAGAGTGAGTGACACATTGACTTTATATAGTGTACCAAGAGTTGTTCCCTCGCTTACGGCCATACCATCCTGAATACGCCCGATCTCGTCCGATCTCGGAAGCTAAGCAGGGTCGGGCCTGGTTAGTACTTGGATGGGAGATCGCCTGGGAATAACAGGTGCTGTAAGTTTTTTGTCCCAGTAGAGCTTGCTCTTGTGTCATGGAGCAACTGCTTTTTATTTATCACCCTAATAATATCATTGATTGTTATTGGACTAAATGCAGTTTGTGTGCTGCCCTGCCCTGATCAAATCAAATCAAATAATGGACAGTGCGTTTCCCTAAAAATATAGGCAGTACATGCAGCCTTTGTTTTTAGTCTAGGAGACAGTCAATGTCTGTAGTCCATTAGGGCACTATACAATCCCTTCAATGTTTTGCCTGATTCCGTTAATTCCCAAGTTCCCTTTTCTCCGTTTAGATTTCCCCGTTGACCGTTTGTCCCTGTTTTGGCAGGTTTTCGCTCTCAAAAGTACACCTTTTTAATAGCAAAACAGCACAATTGGATGTTCTATGTCCACAACAATGTTTAAACCCTATCAGGTGACCATTTGTGAGGTCTGGGAAAAATGTAAGACATTTAGATGTTGGGGTGTAGTTACCCTTAAATGCAAGCATGCACCAGGAAGAGACCTTTGTTTGGTTAAGCGGTGTTGCTGTAGAACAAATGGCAACTGGAGTGATGCAAATGATCACGTTATAATTCTGCCATGCAGGCATAGGCTACTTTGTAGTTAACATTTACTTGCGAAGGTTTTGGGGAAAGCCATTCCTTCCCTACCAGAAGAAGGTTATCATTAGCATCATCGCTAACGGCTACACAAAGTGTAGACATACGCGCGCACCACACACATGCACACAGACAGGGGCATTCCTGTGCCGTTTCAGAAAGTTCATGGAAATACGAATCACTGATGCATTTTGTTCATGTCTTATGATTGACTTGGGCAAATGAATGCGTTTTCTAACAAGTTGAATAGATTTAGTTGATTTCTTACTAAGTTCAATAAATGTTTGAATATTGTTGAATTTCGGTTTAATGTCTGGATTCCGTGATTCGGTCCGCAACGCCTATTTTATAGGGCCCTAGTCAATGAACTTGTCATAAATCAACATAGGATATGCCCTCTTCCCCCCCCCCAACAAGACTCAAATATATATATATATATTGGAAATGTAAGCAGGGGTTGAGCTTCTTCAGTTTGTGTCACAAAGTGGATACGTTTCTGTGTCCCTTTCAGAGTGAGTGACACATTGACTTTATATAGTGTACCAAGAGTTGTTCCCTTGCTTACGGCCATACCAGCCTGAATACGCCCGATCTCGTCAGATCTCGGAAGCTAAGCAGGTTTAGGGCTGGTTAGTACTTGGATGGGGGACCACCTTGGAATACCAGTTGCTGTAAAAGCATGTAAGAAGCTATGACGTGGACTGATAATCTGCGTTATAGGCTGAGATGTGAAGATGTGAAATATGAAGATATGATATGGAAAAAATAAGCTGTGAAGCTATGAGATGTGAAATATGAAGCTATGATATGTAAAAATAAGCTGTGAAGATGTGAAATATGAAGCTATGATATGTAAAAAGAAGCTGTGAAGCTATGAGATGTGAAGAAGTGATGTGAAATATGAAGCTATGATATGTAAAAAGAAGCTGTGAAGCTATGAGATGTGAAGAAGTGATGTGAAATATGAAGCTATGATATGT